>NW_022992327.1:50000-61233 GCF_902827175.1 Gymnodraco acuticeps | reverse complement strand
AAAGGCCTCCATTAGAGCAGCTGCACGGAGACGCAACGTTTGGGGCATTTTTTACTCACGCATGACGGGGAATATTCGCCATAAATGACTAAGGATTCGTCAGCCCTTCTACCGATTTATCAAAGTGCATTTTAAGTTGAATAATGGAGACTTTTAGTTTTGTTTACACACATGTTCACACTGAGAGAGTCTGTTCACAGAGATTCCAGATCCACTGGTAGTTGTTTGAGGAAGGTGGAGGATGACTCAATATTTACACACTGAGAAATCTTTCCGGGACTCGTCTGTAGTTTAGCCAGTTTTGTGTGTGTGTGTGTGTGTGTGTGTGTGTGTGTGTGTAGGTGTCCTAGCATTACTATACTTGTGGGGACCTAAATCTGTTTACACAGTCACGTGTGGGGACTCGCCTCCCTTATGGGGACAAAATGGAGGTCCCCATAAGGGGATCATTAATTTTAGGGTGAAGACTTGGTTAGGGTTAAGGTTAGGATAAGTCTCCAGGAAATGCATGTAAGTCAATGTAATGTCCCCTGAAGTGATGTATACATGGTGTGTGTGTGTGTGTGTGTGTGTGTGTGTGCTCATGCTCGTTAGCTGCAGGTTACAGACAAGCCTCGGTCTGTGCCCCTTCATCTGCTTACTCTAAATCACAAGACATCTCCCCTCTGGTGGCTAAAGGGTTCATGAAGTGCCCAAGTTTTACAGCCGGGACTTGTTAGATTTTAAAGGTCCCATGTCGTGCTTCTCTGGTTATCACCCGTCCCCTTGTTGTTATGAAGGTTTTTCTGCATGTAACCGGTCTGCAGAGTCTCAAACCCTCAAAGTGCACCCTGTAGCGAGTAAAGCTCTAACACAGGAAAGACCTGTCTGTGCTGCCCCAGAACGCCTCGTTGGACATTTCTCTTTTTCCATTGTTTGCTTCCTGGGTTCTGTGACGTGTGAACGCCCAGATCAACAACAAATGACCGCGGAGCTCCTCACACACCAGTGGCCTGTACTACGAAGCTGGTTCAACCTAACCATGTTTGAGTTAGCCGGTTGGCCTAATATCCAAAACATACGCGCTCTCGCTAAACTGTACTACGACGCTGGTTATCAAGTGGATCGCTCAAGCCAGCCGTGTCCTATCTAGTTAGGTGCACGTTCACATGAAAGGGGTGGTATCTGGAGCTTTCGACCAATCACAGACATGGAGAAGCGTACTGACAGCGCAGCGTCATACTTCCTGAATGAAAAGTCAACTATAATATTAGACATATGAAGAAGTTAAACTTTAAACATCCATGACTTAAACACTTGATCCAGGATCAAAGCCACAGAGCTGCACCTGCAAGGTGAACACAGCTGGGAACAGAACAAGTGTTTGAATGCGTACATTAACAGCTTTATGATATCACTGCCCGTCTAAGACACGATCTGACTTTCATTACATTTGACTCAAGTGTTTCGTCAACTTAATGTGTTGCTTAAAATAATGCTTCTGCATACAGTCTGTGACACTGTGAGTGTTGCATCGGGCCAGGATACGGCCTCAGCCTGACTCAGATAAGGAAATATCTGATACATTATGATGTGATATGAATGATAATGGTCAATGGTCAATGATCAAGTCTCAAGTCTTTGGTCACGAGTCCAAGTCTCAAGTCTTTGGTCACAAGTCCAAGTCAAGTCTCAAGTCTTTGTGGGGTGAGACTTGATCAAGTCTCAAGTCTTTGGTCACGAGTCCAAGTCAAGTCTCAAGTCTCTAAAAAATCAAAGTCTCATAGTCTCTTTCGGTTGTATAAAGCCTTCTACTTGTCTGCTGCTATCCAGTCTGTTAAGAATACTGCATAGCTATATCTAAGACATTCAAAGCATTTACTGTATTAGTATCACTCCTATATAGATATTAGCATACAGTATCAGTACTGATTAGTTGTTTGTTATATGATCACTTTAAACAGGCTATTGCAATGTGAGGACAAACATCACACTTTAGCTAAATGCAAACAACTTATAAGCAAAACACTTCAGAATCAGAAATCAGTATCACAAATACTTTATTAATCCCCCGCAGGGAAACTGTGTTAAAAGTACTTCAAAGTAAACATTTGTTCTGTGCCATTTGCAACTAAAAAACTATTGCTGCAATATTATCTGAAATATACTGAACTGGTGATATTAAAACATGACCTGTTCCAAAAGAGATATCTACCATTAACACCATTTACCAGCCAGATGCTGGTAAATCATGCAAGTGGCTGGTACTGTATGTTGCACGCACCAGCCAAACATAACAATGGCAATCTATTGAGTGGCTGGTAACATTTCAACATTCACTAGGCTAGCCATTTGGCCAGTTTGACCTCTGCAACCGTATTGTTTAATTACACTGGGTCTCTAATGACATCTTTTAAGTCTACTATAAATAAACATATTCCTCTATCCTCTCACTCAAACCCAGTGTAATGGTAACCTGATAAACCTGTAACATTAACGTTACGTGGTCAACAATAAACCTGTAACCTGCCTATAAACCGACAGATGTATTTATGTATGTAACTATGTATTTTTCTACGTTTAACGTTAGCCAGTAGATGGTGGCAGCGGAACGTAATGATTAACGTTACCGACCTTTTTTATGTCATGTCAAGAGTTGGATGTCAACGTCATTCAACGCAAACAAGTGTGACAAGCAAACATTCACTCATCTTTTCAAATATTCAGTTACAAAGCTAGTAGCAAGCTAAGTTAACATTACATAGCTGATGCTGAGCTAAACATGTTTGCTAACCGTCCATATGCGTTAATGTGACTGACCTCTCCGGGTGAGTTTTCAAGTGCCTGATGAAATGTGACGTTGTTGCACCAGCATCCTTGATTTTAATATTGCAGACTTTGCAGTGTGCGCTCCTTTTGTTGGTGCCGCCGGCGTTTTGTTCGAAGTTTTTATAGTTGAACCTAATTACAAGCGGTACAGCTGCAGGTGTGCCGCCGGTCGCCATGGTGTTACCATGATGTTAATGTTAAAGGTGGGGTAGGTAAGTTTGAGAAACCGGCTCGAGATACACTTGTTGTTATATTCCATGGAATGCTCTTAACATCCCGATAGCCGGCCCGGCTAAAGTAACTGGATGGCCTACCTGCCTGTCAGCCTTCCATCGGGGCACAAACTTATCTCGTGCCCTCATTGGTCATGTGCGCGTTCGTGTGTGTTGGAGGAGGGGCTCTGTGAGGAAGTGGCAGATTTTCTCCGGTTGTGTATTTTCAAATTCTAGCGATCTCGAGCCGGTTTCTCAAACTTACCTACCCCACCTTTAATACGCCAAAAATAGAAAACACAATGATTGTTCACGAGTCCCAAAACACGAGTCCAAGTCGAGTCCGAAGTCTTTTGAGCAGGAGTCCAAGTCAAGTCTGAAGTCTCTGTGTGTGCGACTTAAGTGCGACTCGAGTCCGAGTCACAAACTCGAGTCCCCATCTCTGTCTCCTGTAATATGACTTGATCGCTTTAAACTCCGCACACGGAGCTCTGATTGGTCAGCAGGCAGTGCTTTCACTGAGTTGAGCTCTTAGCCTGCAACCTTTCCTGGTCCTGAGCAGGTTAGCCGCTCAGCATCAGTTACCATGGAGATCTAGCCGCTAAAAAGAGAACCAGCGTCGTAGGACCGGAAACCCCGAGTTTTCCCTGAAGTTAGCCGCTAAGCGAAAATCCTGCTTCGTAGTACAGGCCTCTGGATCCCTTGGCTAACTAACAGGGATTCCCTGAACGCTGGTAATAGACAAGTTGGGATCGCAGAGGAATTCTCTCCGCAGACCCATTCTCACAGCGTCATAAACCTTTTTCTTACTCAATATCAAGCCACACTTATTGTTTTTACTTCGGCTGTGAGTGTTTGTGTGCTCAGGATGAGTTTCTCGCTGTATCGCCGACCCGGAAACCTGTCCGCTCCTCGCAGCAGCGAGCCTCGCAACGTCCCGACCAATCGGAGCACAGTGGGCTCACAGGGTGGGGGGGGGGGGGGCAGGAGCTCCAACAAGCCGTGTAGGACAGAGAGTGAATACACAGACTATACAGAGATGCTGGATGAGAAACCAATGTGAGTTTGGAACATTGAACAATGTGAATCTATTCTAGTCGACCTCAACGATGGAATCATGATCAGTAGAAATGGCCATGTCATGGGACCTTTAAAGGAACAAACGTTGTACGACAGATTGTATCATGCAAAATACACTTTGTGATGTCTTATACATGCGCATCTCACAGACTCTCAAAGTGTCAGGAAACACAACCTTCTCTTTTCTCTTTTGAGCAAAACCCTTCATTCATAGACATGTCTTTTTATATTTCCGAGACCTATAATATATATGCCTAAAAATGGTATAATAGGAGATCTTTAATGTACAGACTTCCTGTACACCAAACACTTTTTAATATATTACCTATTTGTCTGTCTTTATGTTTAGCTGTTTCTCTCATTCATTGAAAGGTGACTCAAAAATAAAAATGTATTTATAAACGTGCAGATTTTGATCATGGTTTAGTTTATATTACATTAAATCACCTTAATTGTCATCCAGGGGTTTTTCTAGAAACATATGAGGTGATACTGTGGCGCTGATCTTGTGTATATAAGATATATCAATTCTTTATATATATATTTTGCACTCTTAATGTAAATAATATCCTACTTTTGTGAAACTGTAATTTGGTCCTTCAATGGTGTTTTATTTAATAGTTGATAGATTTTTATTTTCACTCTTTTAATTCTATTTTATTGACTATTTTGAGCCATTTATATTTTATAATTGTCTCTTTTCTACATTTGTAAATATGTGCATTGCAATTATTGTTTTACGTGTTCAACGAATAAATGTGAATAAAGTATATCTTATCTTATAACACATCTGAAGTACAGACCAAGCAACCCAATTATAAAACAAGTTAACTTTGCTGCTTATAAAAGGTTGTTTTGTTAGTCAGGAACAGTTAGAGCCTCTGAGTAGCTTTAAAGGGGACCTATCATGCAAAATGCACTTTTATACATAAATATTAGGGCTGCTCAATTAATCATATTTTAATCGCGATTATGGCTTGCAACGATTACGAAAAAACGTAATCGAAATAAAACGGTTATTTCTTTATTATTATTACTTATTTTCTTCAGTTGAATTAAACTTAAAGTTCAGCGTAATCAGCTGCTAAAAAAAATGTCTCCAACAAATTGATGTTTTCAAAGTCAATGAATAATCGCATTTAATAATCATAATAATTACAATTATCGACCCAAATAATCAAGATTATGATTTTTGCCATAATCGAGCAGCCCTAATCACCATGTGTCCCGTGTGTCGGGGAACTCACGCAGCGTCAGAAAATAAAACCCTCTCTCTTTTCCTCCGTACCCAAATCTCTAAAAACGGGGAACAACGGAGCTGATCCAGATTTGCGTCCGATATGACGTAACATCTGAAATGTGGACCCACGGCCCAATCAGAAACGTTGCTATCAGAAACAATGCCCGACTGTTTTGGACGTAATATGGTCGGTGTTTACATTAGCATCGCTAACACTCAGAGCTAACCTGTACTGGAGAGCATGTGTGTGAAGAAGCAGGAAGTAAAAAGGAACTCAGCTTGTGGTATAACCGGCAAGAGAGAAAGCCTTTGAGCTCCAAACTGTTTCAGAGAGAATCCTCGATCTAATAATCCTTGCGTTTCATCACCGACAGTATCTGCCGGGTCCCGCATAGCCTTTATTCATACAAGTGAACATCTCATTGAGACACGGGCTCTCAAGAGAGACCTGTTTATACCCAGAATCAGCACTTTAGAAACAGGAAGTGAAATAGAGGGATATGAGGCATGGCTAGAATGATCTGTTTGGTATTTTGAGCAAAACACTTAATAGACATGTTTCCCGAGACCTATGCTATTGCCCAAAAATAGCATGATAGGTGACCTTTAATATAATTATGTATATTTATCATTATTGTTATAACCTAATTGGAAGAAGTCTCTCTTTGTTGTGGGAAATTGTGACGAGCACACCTTGTGATATTTTCCAGGCTAAACAAAGAAAAACAATCAACAGATAAATCAATAATGGAAACGATAGCAAACAAAGCATTAAAATGTCATGTTTGTATATGCAGAGCAACGTTTGTGTCCTGTTTGGCATTTTAAGTGGAGCGATAACAAAAATATGCAAATAGTTGTATCAATGTCATCACCTGGCAGTTTTTTTTTCTGGGCGATTTCTTTATCAACACCTTTAAATGTCATGTTTACTACTTTAAAGAGTCCTCTCTTGCTGATGTTCAGGTGTATATTAGTATGTAGTGTCTCTACTTTAAAGAGTCCTCTCCTGCTGATGTTCAGGTGTATATCAGTATGTAGTGTCTCTACTTTAAAGAGTCCTCTCCTGCTGATGTTCAGGTGTATATCAGTATGTAGTGTCTCTACTTTAAAGAGTCCTCTCCTGCTGATGTTCAGGTGTATATCAGTATGTAGTGTCTCTACTTTAAAGAGTCCTCTCCTGCTGATGTTCAGGTGTATATCAGTATGTAGTGTCTCTACTTTAAAGAGTCCTCTCCTGCTGATGTTCAGGTGTATATCAGTATGTAGTGTCTCTACTTTAAAGAGTCCTCTCCTGCTGATGTTCAGGTGTATATCAGTATGTAGTGTCTCTACTTTAAAGAGTCCTCTCCTGCTGATGTTCAGGTGTATATCAGTATGTAGTGTCTCTACTTTAAAGAGTCCTCTCCTGCTGATGTTCAGGTGTATATCAGTATGTAGTGTCTCTACTTTAAAGAGTCCTCTCCTGCTGATGTTCAGGTGTATATCAGTATGTAGTGTCTCTACTTTAAAGAGTCCTCTCCTGCTGATGTTCAGGTGTATATCAGTATGTAGTGTCTCTACTTTAAAGAGTCCTCTCCTGCTGATGTTCAGGTGTATATCAGTATGTAGTGCTCTACTTTAAAGAGTCCTCTCCTGCTGATGTTCAGGTGTATATCAGTATGTAGTGTACTCTACTTTAAAGAGTCCTCTCCTGCTGATGTTCAGGTGTATATCAGTATGTAGTGTCTCTACTTTAAAGAGTCCTCTCCTGCTGATGTTCAGGTGTATATCAGTATGTAGTGTCTCTACTTTAAAGAGTCCTCTCCTGCTGATGTTCAGGTGTATATCAGTATGTAGTGTCTCTACTTTAAAGAGTCCTCTCTGCTGATGTTCAGGTGTATATCAGTATGTAGTGTCTCTACTTTAAAGAGTCCTCTCCTGCTGATGTTCAGGTGTATATCAGTATGTAGTGTCTCTACTTTAAAGAGTCCTCTCCTGCTGATGTTCAGGTGTATATCAGTATGTAGTGTCTCTACTTTAAAGAGTCCTCTCCTGCTGATGTTCAGGTGTATATCAGTATGTAGTGTCTCTACTTTAAAGAGTCCTCTCCTGCTGATGTTCAGGTGTATATCAGTATGTAGTGTCTCTACTTTAAAGAGTCCTCTCCTGCTGATGTTCAGGTGTATATCAGTATGTAGTGTCTCTACTTTAAAGAGTTCCTCTCCTGCTGATGTTCAGGTGTATATCAGTATGTAGTGTCTCTACTTTAAAGAGTCCTCTCCTGCTGATGTTCAGGTGTATATCAGTATGTAGTGTCTCTACTTTAAAGAGTCCTCTCCTGCTGATGTTCAGGTGTATATCAGTATGTAGTGTCTCTACTTTAAAGAGTCCTCTCCTGCTGATGTTCAGGTGTATATCAGTATGTAGTGTCTCTACTTTTAAAGAGTCCTCTCCTGCTGATGTTCAGGTGTATATCAGTATGTAGTGTCTCTACTTTAAAGAGTCCTCTCCTGCTGATGTTCAGGTGTTATATCAGTATGTAGTGTCTCTACTTTAAAGAGTCCTCTCCTGCTGATGTTCAGGTGTATATCAGTATGTAGTGTCTCTACTTTAAAGAGTCCTCTCCTGCTGATGTTCAGGTGTATATCAGTATGTAGTGTCTCTACTTTAAAGAGTCCTCTCCTGCTGATGTTCAGGTGTATATCAGTATGTAGTGTCTCTACTTTAAAGAGTCCTCTCCTGCTGATGTTCAGGTGTATATCAGTATGTAGTGTCTCTACTTTAAAGAGTCCTCTCCTGCTGATGTTCAGGTGTATATCAGTATGTAGTGTATCTACTTTAAAGAGTCCTCTCCTGCTGATGTTCAGGTGTATATCAGTATGTAGTGTCTCTACTTTAAAGAGTCCTCTCCTGCTGATGTTCAGGTGTATATCAGTATGTAGTGTCTCTACTTTAAAGAGTCCTCTCCTGCTGATGTTCAGGTGTATATCAGCATGTAGTGTCTCTACTTTAAAGAGTCCTCTCCTGCTGATGTTCAGGTGTATATCAGTATGTAGTGTCTCTACTTTAAAGAGTCCTCTCCTGCTGATGTTCAGGTGTATATCAGTATGTAGTGTCTCTACTTTAAAGAGTCCTCTCCTGCTGATGTTCAGGTGTATATCAGTATTGTTATATATTTTTTAATAATACAGAAAGATCTTAACATAAAGAACACAAAAAGTAAGCGAGTAATTGAGCTGTATGAAATGTTATATTGTATATTTTTTCTAACCCTATTTTCAAGATCAAACCAATATTCTTACACAGCATACGTCCATAACACTGATACATTATCCAGCCTTTTCTTGATATTTTATATATTGTGGTCCTAATAGATGTTTTTTTTACCTTGGTGCAAAAGCAAAATCTTTCGTCAGGTAAAGAAACTTTACTGGAAAAAGCTTCTTGTGTTTTTACGGGCTGTCCTGAACGCAGCTTCATGTTTCTGGGTGTGACGTCTAGCTTCTCGTATGAAAGGCTGAAATTCAGGAGCTGCTTTTAGACTCGTACCATTTTTGTGTATCTCCGGCCTTCATGCTGGTGGCTGTGGTTTTGTGTACGTGGTGCTCAGAGTCCAGAGGGAGGAGGAGGCTCTGGAGACTGAAGGGTTCCCTGAAGCCTCAGTGTGTCTCTTTCTGTCTCAGTTTAATACTTCATGGTGGAGGGGTTACATATTTCTGTAGTCCGACCATGAAGGCAGCATCTCCCTGGTTCCCTCCACTAAAAGCCAATGGGATGTGTCCATTAGAAGTAAAATGACTAATGTTGGGCTATAAAGGAACTACAGCACGGTCACATGACTTCACGTCACCACCGCTAAGCTAAAGTTGGGCTATATAGGAACTACAGCACGGTCACATGACTTCACGTCACCACCGCTAAGCTAAAGGTGGCTAACGCTGGGCTATATAGGAACTACATACGGTCACAGGACTTCACGTCACCACCGCTAAGCTAAAGTTGGCTAATGTTGGGCTATAAAGGTACTACAGCACGGTCACATTACTTCACGTCACCATCGCTAAGCTAAAGGAGGCTAATGTTGGGCTATAAAGGAACTACAGCACGGTCACATGACTTCACGTCACCACCACTAAGCTAAAGGTGGCTAATGTTTGGCTATAAAGGAACTACAGCACGGTCACATGACTTCACGTCACCACCGCTAAGCTAAAGGAGGCTAATGTTGGGCTATAGAGGAACTACAGCACGGTCACATGACTTCACGTCCCCACCGCTAAGCTAAAGGCGGCTAATGTTGGGCTATAAAAGAACTACAGCACGGTCACATGACTTCACGTCACCACCGCTAAGCTAAAGGAGGCTAATGTTGGGCTATAAAGGAACTACAGCACGGTCACATGACTTCACGTCACCACCACTAAGCTAAAGGTGGCTAATGTTTGGCTATAAAGGAACTACAGCACGGTCACATGACTTCACGTCACCACCGCTAAGCTAAAGGAGGCTAATGTTGGGCTATAGAGGAACTACAGCACGGTCACATGACTTCACGTCCCCACCGCTAAGCTAAAGGCGGCTAATGTTGGGCTATAAAAGAACTACAGCACGGTCACATGACTTCACGTCACCACCGCTAAGCTAAAGGAGGCTAATGTTGGGCTATATAAGAACTACAGCACGGTCACGTGACTTCACGTCACCACCGCTAAGCTAAAGGAGGCTAATGTTGGGCTATAAAAGAACTACAGCACGGTCACATGACTTCACGTCACCACCGCTAAGCTAAAGGAGGCTAATGTTGGGCGTGATGATGTTTAGTCGTCTCATTTAGACTCTTTTTAGCAACCACCATTTTTACATTTAACCAGTGGGGTATTTACTGACGTATTGGTCAGCTAAGTCTTCCTATTTATTTTATTTTACAGACGAGTTCTATTTCTCTCAATTTCTTTTATTCTTGAAATCCCTTATAATGAAGTTCTCACACTTTTGTTGCTTTTTCAAAAAGTGGAAGGTTAAATGTGGAATAAAATGATGGTAAATGTAAATAAATCAGAGTGAAGCCTTGCCTTTCAATTAATCACGGCTGGTCATTATATAATAATCAATTATAAATCTTTAACATATAAATCTGTGTAAATCATGTAACTCGTCTTAAGTGTCATCAAGTTTTCTTTAGTTTTGCCTTTTTTAAAACACTCTTTACTGTAACAGCAAAAGGACGTATGATTGAAAGATAACACATTGCTTTGAGAGTAAACATGAACCTGAAATGAAAACACACCGCTGTGGTCATTGCAGGTGAAAATGGTGAACATATAATGGAGAAATATACAAAAATAGCTTGTTTTTCTTACAGAGAGGCTTCATTGTGTTTGACTGGATTTCACAGTTTGCGGAGAAGTCACAAGCTGTTTGTTTCTCCTGTGTTGTGCTAAAAACACACACATCTGTCACACAGGTGCAGCCCAGCTGTTCCTCAGGGACATGCATCACACACTATGGAGGTGTAGAAGGAAATGAAGCGAAGAGTGTGAAGAGATTCAGCTGACACTAAAGACCTGAATCAAGAAGAACTGTTTAAACAGGCTGATTGAAAACGCAGTGTGTCAAAGGAGCGTCTCATTTTCTCTGCTCCATTATCCCTCTCCTGCTGATGTTCAGGTGTATATCAGTATGTAGAGTCTCTACTTTAAAGAGTCCTCTCCTGCTGATGTTCAGGTGTATATCAGTATGTAGTGCCTCTACTTTAAAGAGTCCTCTCCTGCTGATGTTCAGGTGTATATCAGTATGTAGTGTCTCTACTTTAAAGAGTCCTCTCCTGCTGATGTTCAGGTGTATATCAGTATGTAGTGTCTCTACTTTAAAGAGTCCTCTCCTGCTGATGTTCAGGTGTATATCAGTATGT
>NW_022992327.1:25000-45000 GCF_902827175.1 Gymnodraco acuticeps | reverse complement strand
AGGGTCTAAGGACAGAGGGTGTCGTTTTTTCTTCTCATGCTGATATTCTGAACAATTCGTGTTGTATTTGCTGTAAAGTGTCTCTACTGTAGGCTATTTTTATTATATGTACAGCACTTTGGCTCCACCAAACATCGTTTATAAATGTGCTATATAATAAAACTTGATTTGACGATACGAACCATTTTTACCAAAACAAAACACAAGTCTCACAAGAAGCGAAAAAATGCGAACGCACTTAGCACAGAACTCACGGTAGAAATACTTGATTACTTATCGGAGCTAGCAAGCTGAGATTCCACAGATTCTAGGGGTATGAGTATCATCCCCGAGCGATCAGAACCCAGACAACCCACGGCGTAGCTTTACGGAGCAAAAACGAAAAATAATAAGTGCTTGAATTTGGACTTGAGCCGTCCCTTATAGATACTGTCTTTTAACGTTAGTGAGTCGGATCATTTGGCGCGGCTCTCTTACAGCGCCGGCTGTGTCGGCTCTTCGTGTTACCACAGTTTACCACGGAGCCTCAGTTTCGCCGCTGCGAGGCTCTGGTGCTCGCAGCTCACGCGCGTGCTCCACTAGCACCGCTCATCGCGTCAACATCGCGCACGTTCCGTGTTGTCCTGTAGCAGGCACCTTCGATGTCGGGGAAACGATCTTCAATAATCCCACCTGACTCCTTTGCCCCCCCAACAGAGGGATGTCCTTTTTCGTAATTTCAAGCGATAAAAACTCGATCTTCTCTCGAGTTATTAATATTTGTGGACGCCCCCGAGCTGAATAAGACATGACGGCAAGACGCCCCCCTGGCGGAACCGCTGATTCCATCCCTCACGTACTTATGTATAATAACTTGCTTTATATTTTGTTTTTGTTATTGTTCATTTGTAAATTCAACATGTATATTTTCTACTTTCTTGTTTATTTCTAGTCTTTTAATTTTTATTGTACAATGCCATATCAATCAATCAATCAATCAATCAATCAATCAATCAATCAATGTTTATTTATAGCCCAATCACAAATGTTACATTTGTCTCAGTGGACTTTACAGTTTGTACAGAATATCAGTATGACAATACGACACCCTTGTCCTTAGACCCTCTGTCCTTAGACCCTCTGTCCGTAGACCCTCTGTCCTTAGACCCTCTGTCCTTAGACCTTCTGTCCTTAGACCCTCTGTCCTTAGACCTTCTGTCCTTAGACCCTCTGACCTAAGACCCTCTGTCCTTAGACCCTCTGTCCTTAGACCCTCTGTCCTTAGGCCCTCTGTCCTTAGACCCTCTCTCCTTAGACCCTCTCTCCTTAGGCCCTCTGTCCTTAGACCTTCTGTCCTTAGACCCTCTGTCCTTAGACCTTCTGTCCTTAGACCCTCTGACCTAAGACCCTCTGTCCTTAGACCCTCTGTCCTTAGACCCTCTGTCCTTAGACCCTCTGTCCTTAGGCCCTCTGTCCTTAGACCCTCTCTCCTTAGACCCTCTCTCCTTAGGCCCTCTGTCCTTAGACCTTCTGTCCTTAGACCCTCTGTCCTTAGACCTTCTGTCCTTAGACCCTCTGACCTAAGACCCTCTGTCCTTAGACCCTCTGTCCTTAGACCCTCTGTCCTTAGACCCTCACATCGTACAAGGAAAACCTTCCAGAGAAAACCCACAGTTTAAGGGGAACATGGGAGAAACCTCAGGGAGAGCAACAGAGGAGGGATCCCTCTCCCAGGACAGACAGACGTGCAATAGATGCCGTGTGAAAATCAAAGAGATAATACATTTTACAGCATATAGACCGAATGTTAGGAAATGCATGTGTCTGTAATAAGAAGATGAATCCACGAGGATGTCAGCAGTCCTGTGGAAGCCATCAGGGAAGCAGTATGGTGAGAGTCTGGCAGGACCGCAGAGACAGGTTCAGCCACGACTCGAAGTCCAGGACGCAGATCAGGACTCAGGATAGAGGATCCAGGACTCAGGATAGAGGATCCAGGACTCAGGATAGAGGATCCAGGACTCAGGATAGAGGATCCAGGACTCAGGATAGAGGATCCAGGACGCAGGACCACAGCAACAGGATCAGCCTCGACTCAGGATCCCGGCGTAGATATAGATACAAAAAAGAGATTTGGGGGAAACTGGGTTAATCGGAACATGAGAGTACACAGGTACAAACAGCCAGAAAGACGGAGTAAGGTGCCCCCCCCCAACAGTCCAAGCCTATAGCAGCTAAACTAACGTGTCTACATACATGCACTCCCTTAGGATAGGTTGAGGGGAAGGTAGCAAGTAAGAAGTAGGAAACAGAGGTGGAGAGGCACGCGGGGAGAGAGGTCCCCACTGGAACCTGAATTGGTTAGAGGTAAGGAGTAGGTCAGTGACTACGTTCCACAGTCCCCGGCCGGGCTGTGTCTTTATGCTGCTGCAACACAAACGTTTCCCAACTTGGGATCAATACAGTATTTCTTATCTTATCTGTTATATGGAAAACTACAGTGTATTTGTTTGTAAAGTGGAGGGCTGTGCAGAAAGGTGCAGAAAGCAGTCGGAGTGGAGCAAGAACTTGGATCACAGTATTAAGAAAGAAAAAAGAACTATGTTGTTGACATGATTAATGTAATGCATCATCTATCTGTGTTTTACATTTAGCTTGACTTCCATATGCACCTACGGTTCTGATTGTGATTGTTGATGAGGCCGGTATTAATAATAGCTTAGATTGATATAGCGCCTTTCATGGTCGCTTTGCAGAGACAAACAGGAGAACAAACGAAAACAAAAGTCAGACAAACAAAACAACAAATAAATTAGGGGCCGAAGGAAGCAGAGGAAGATTTCTCTAACAACCAACCAGAGCAGAAGTTCTGACCCTCTGATCCTCTGATCCTCTGACAGCTGTTCTGAGTTTGAGATCGCACTCATTGTAAGTGGCTTTGGATGTAATGTGATCTACGCCCTCATGACTCAGAGCTGCAGTGATGAGGAGGAGGAGGAGGAGGAGGAGGAGGAGATTTTTGGGCTGAGGTGTGGTTGTCCCTGCAGACCGGAGGCATGTCCAGAAACACACCAGCAGTTCATTTATATTTTATATGCATTTGTTTATTTGGCAGGGTCATTGCACATCACTTAAAACATGAAATGTGCCAAGTGTAAATATGCCTTTCCATCCGCAGTCCCTCACATAAAACTTTAAAGGTCCCATGTCGTGCTTTTCTGGTTCTGACCCGTCCCCTTGTGTTCTGTAGCTTCTGCATGTAACCGGTCTGCAGAGTCACAAACCCTCAAAGTGCACCCTGTAGCGAGTAAACCTCTAACACAGAGAAGACCTGTCTGCTGCTCCAGAACGCCTCGTTGGACATTTCTCTTTTTCCATTGTTTTCTTCCGGGGCCTCTTGACGTCACTAAGTCCAAATGGACCAATTTGCACACAGCTATAGAACAATAGGCACTCCCTCTGTCAGGGCGGACTCCCGGAGCCGACAGTGTGAGGTGGATTTCCCGCTGTGTTTCCCTGGATGCTGGATATAGACCAAGTGCCATGCCAGCAGACACCGCGGAGTTCAGACTGAGCTCCGCGGTGTCTCGCAGCAACCAGGAAACCACACCAGTAATCCAGCTCACACTGTCCGCTCCTCGAGCCTCAAAGGGCGGAGCAGCGAGCCCCGCAACGTCCCCCCAACACGGCACCCAGACCCCACGCAGCAATCTCATCTGTTGGTCATTACTGGTGTCACTTCCTGGTTGCTAACAAACGCCATTGTAAAACATAATCACTGATGTTCAGCTGTAACGGGGGTGGACTCATCAGAACAGAGCGGGCGAGCTGACCAAGAATGTATTTTTTATATAATTCAAGTACATTTTTTAAGTTATCCAAGGCGTTGAAAGACGTCACCTTTCTCTCTAAGAAACTGGGACATTTTTCATTATTTCTTTACATCTCATACGCCACAGTTTCACCAAGAACCTTCCAAATAAGTACTTTTTAAAAAAAAATACATCTGTTTCTGTTCTGGTGTCGGGTCACGCCGACATTTATTTATCTGGATTCACCTCAGCCGACCACTGAGCTGTTTTTAACTGCGTTCACCGTGTGTGTGTGAAGAGCATTGTGACACTTGTGTGTGAAATACTCTCCACACACACACACACACACACACACACACACACACACACACGAATATTCAAACACACACACACACACACGAATATTCAAACACACACACACACACACACACACACGAATATTCAAACACACACACACACACACGAATATTCAAACACACACACACACACACACACACACACAAACACACAGACATGAATATTCAAACACACACAGACAGCCTATTTCTGGCATGTGGTAAACAGTCAGAAACTCTTTTGACCATCTACACACACACACACACACACACACACACACACACACACACACACACGAATATTCAAACACACACACACACGAATATTCAAACACACACACACACACACACACACACGAATATTCAAACACACACACACACACACACACGAATATTCAAACACACACACACACACACACACACACACACAAACACACAGACATGAATATTCAAACACACACAGACAGCCTATTTCTGGCATGTGGTAAACAGTCAGAAACTCTTTTGACCATCTACACACACACACACACACACACACACACACACACACACCACACACACACACACACACACACACACACACCCCCTCAGGGAATACGGCAGTGTTTTTTTTTCTGCTTTAAAAAGGCGGGCTCTTTGTTCTGCAGGAAGTCAGCAGGTTAGCTCGGGTCAGATCTGTAAAAACAAATCTGTGTCCAGAGTCCGCCCTACACTACAGAGGTGTGTGTGTGTGTGCGCCAGAACGGCATTTATATCTTAAATATAACCTAATGTGGCCATATATGGACTTTGTTCTAAATACAAACTTGTTTTTTAACATACAGAATACATAAGGAAAGATAAACAAACATGCCTTATCGTTTGCCTTAAATCCAAGAGCATTTTCTCACGTGAAAGAAATTAAATAAATGTCTATTAAATAATTGTTTTGATTATTCAACTAAGGCTGCAGCAACATGGGGACGATAACGGGCGTATCTGCTACAGTTCACTATCAGATAGACCAGTGGTTCCCGACCTGGGGGGCGAGCCAAAGATCGCAGGGGGGGGGGGCCTCAGATGATTTGAGGCCAAATATCATATTTAGACTTTTTTTTTGTTTAAAACAAATTCAAGTTAGTATTAAAGGCATAAAAAGACAGAAATGTATAATTCTTTCTATAGAAATGTTTCTTCTGCCCGTCATTGTCCATGCCGGTTTCAGTTGGATGATTTGTCACAGTTTCTCCGATCAGATCGGTCTCCTCCATTTTGTAGATTATTTACGACTTTTGAATCCACATCGGCAAAATCCGGCTTACTTTGAGCACGTGTTTTAAACTGTTTAATCACTTTGTGAATTGTTTCCACTTCCGCCGTCCTTTAATTTATTCATACAGCAGGGAATCCAAATGAATTCATCCTGAGTCCAATAACCATCAAAGTCACTCCAATAGTGCTCCTTGATTACGCTTTCATCCTCCTTTCACAACATACTTCACATTCATCCAGTTTGTGACACTAGTTGTAGCTTTTTGAGACTTTTAAACTTGAATTACCGCTGTTGCCCCCCCCCCCCCCCCCCCCCCCCTAGTGTGTGTGTGGGGGGGGGGGCGCAACTTCCAACAGGAGTCATTTGGGGGGGCCCTTGGGAAAAAAGGTTGGGAACCCCTGAGATAGACGGTTCGGCCACACGAGGCCAACATGGAAACGCAGCAAACGATAACGGGTCGTTAGGTGGGTAGACCTGCGGACGAAACGCTCTGGGGGCCAAACGGCTCCGTGTTTACGCCTATACGATCATGTCCTGATAACGATGACGCAATAGCCCCAGTGTTTGGAGCCAGGTCCCGGTGTCTCGCAGGACAGTGAGCGCACCCAGCAGGAGCTTCCAGCTAGATTTGATCGATATGGACACAAACGTGAGAGAAGTCTAATCGGACAGGAGAGGAGACACGCAGCTCTGCATGATCACCTGCAGCTCCGCCCGCTGTGACGAGCGATGAGCGGAACAAAACACCCACTTCAAGTTAGATCATCACCCGTAGCTATTTTAATGACCTCTCAAACTAAACTAGTTATAAATATGTTTATTTTGACTGTCGGGTCACTCATTACTAGATCAGCTGCTGCATGAGACCACGGATACTGACGGGCCGTCAGGAGAGGGGGAGGAAAAGAGAGGCTCCGTCCTCCGTGTATTATTCTTATATTCTTATAGAGTCGTTATTCATTTGTTTTAAAGCTCAATAAATAACAAAGAAGACCTTTGGCCGGCACTTTTCAAATTTTGTCCGGAAGATTTAAACTTTAACGGACATGTTGACCGACGAAACCCCACCGCTGCTGCTAAATCCAGCGCGGAGAATAAACAGAAGGGCAACCATGCATGCGCGAGAAGTCTTCTTCGCTGCTTTTGGTGTATTTTGTGGCAGTAGTACAGCGCCACCTATAGGCCCGGCATATGTACTACAGCGTCTCCAGCGCTTTCGAGCGGTCTCGTGTGAGCGGACACGTTTCTGGTGCCTGTTGCGTGTGGACGGAAAACTTTTTTGAAAACGATTTCGGTCCGTTTGCGTTATCGTCCTCGTGTGGCTCCAGCCTAATACATTACATTTATAAAAATACATCCTATAAGGAGGGCTAATAATCAAATATTAAAACACTTGCATATTTGATTTTAAAGCTAATTTCAATACAGAGACGATGACAAATGGGAAAAGTAAACAATGAACAAATTGTGGTACGTTTCATTATGGCTTATGTGTGTGCATCATGAGGTACTTTGTGCATATCACCTAACCCTCAGGATATTTGACACTGATTGGCTGATTGATCGGTGCATCTTCAATACATATTTTGAAATCTCTCATACCTACTAAATAAACCTCGTAAAATAATCTCAATACAAACTCTAATGTCTTCTTTCTCTTCTCTTTCAGGAAACTGAGATTGCAGCCGAATGCAACCATGTAAGTGTCTGCACCGCATACAACTCCATCTCCCAGCATGCACCATGTTGTCCTATTACTCCATGTTAAGCAAAAAAAAATAAGCACAACATTTTGAGATCTGCAGAAGTATTTTCAGATCAATGGATTTAACAAAAACACTCCCAGTCTCAGGCTCACTTACTGGTTTTATATCAGTTCACTGTAAATCATTATCGTCTGTTTGTGTAGTCCATTTACTAGCTTCTCCTTAACTCTAGGTGTTGACATGCTAAATGCTAACAGCAAGTTAAACTACTAGCATACAGATCCATATACTTGCTTTTATATTCAGACTGTGTATAAATATATGTTATTCTGATATTTTGTTTACCTCCTCCAGCTGCTGTGGAACTACAAGCTGAATCTGACCACCGACCCAAAGTTTGAGTCTGTCGCTGTGGAGGTTTGCAAGACCACCATCACTGAGGTGAGACGCTAAAAACACAACATAGTTTAATAGGGATGGGTACCGAGCCCCGGTGCTGAATTATTAAAGACCGTGGTACTGTTAAGCTCCGACGTTATCGGTCTTTTTATCGGTACTGGAGACCTCTAAAATATGTCATCTGTGTTATTGCTACATAAACATTATATTGCAGTTTTAGTTTCGCCAACTCCGTTTCTAATACGCAAAAAGACTACAAATGGTAAATGGTAATGGACTGTACTTATATAGCGCTTTATCCAGTCTTTACGACCCCTCAAAGCGCTTTACATACTACATGTCATTCACCCATTCACACCCATTCATACAGAGCAGTACCACTTGCTCTAGGACCTAACATTCACACACATTCACACACCGTTGGCCATGCCATCGGGAGCAACTCAGGGTTAAGTATCTTGCCCAAGGATACATCGACATGTTGACTGCACGGGCTGGGATCGAACCCACAACCTTCTGGTTGAAAGACGACCGCAATCCCTCGCAGCCACAGTCGCCCAAAATGCGTCTATGATGTATTTTCGATCTTTCCAATCCAGACGAGAGATCTTTCTCCCCCGTCTGTGTGCGAGGGGGCGTGGCGGTTTACACACACACTCTGCTACATGCATGCAACACACACACACACGTTCTGCTACATGCAGCAACACACACACACACACGGAGGAGATGGCAGAGAGAACGCGCTCCGAGGTGTGGTTAAACTTTACCCGTCTCGATGCTCGTTGCCAAAAGTGCAATAAGAGTTTAGCATGTGAGGGCGGTAACACAATTTGTCTAAACATTTATCAAAAATGCTCCACATCCAGACGGAGGAATGCACCGGGTTCCACCGTCTTTCTAGCAGCTCTGTAGCTCCATCCACGAGTAACGTTTCCACGTCAGGTGTTATGTATGCTAGCAGCAACACACGGAGTTAACTACATTATACAAACATGGGTTAATGATTAGAGGAAACTGAGTTATTTATTTTGTTAAAGTTTCAGCTATTCTGTCATCACATTATTTAATACGATTTGTTAAAACATTGTTGTTTCTTTTGTTGTGAAATAATATTTAATTAATTAAAATAAAAAGCTTTGTTAGTTTTGTTCACAATTTGTTTAGTTAGTTTACCTTTTCTTTCTCCAAAGGAACCGATAAGAGTATCCGTTGAAAGACCGGACCGATAAGCGGTATCGATAAAAGTAGTAGTACCGTTAGAACCTTAACGATACCCATCCCTAGTTAGACATTTCAAAATCCAGGCAAGATGTCACTTCCTGTGCCGGTTGAAGATAGAGAGAATTGTATGTTTGCTTGTTTCGTTTGCAAATCAAAGGTCAGACAATGTTTTCCCTCGCTGTACTTTTTTGAATTACTACGGCCGCAACAATGCTCTGTGTTGCTCTTCCCTCAGATTAAGGAGTGTGCATCGGAGCAGCTGGGTAAAGGTTTCCTGGTTTCCTGTCTGGTGGATCACCGTGGCAACATCACAGACTACCAGTGCAACCAGTACATCACCAAGATGACCACCATCGTGTTCAGCGACTACCGGCTCATCTGCGGCTTCATGGACAAATGTCGAGAAGACATCAACACTCTTCACTGCGGAAGCATCAGCACTGGAGACAAGGTGAGAGGCTGGGAAGATACAAATATAACTGGGTCTAAAGTGGTGCTAAGATAACAGATTTATGTGTTGGACCCTGAAGGCAGCATCTCCCTGGTTCAATGGGATTTTTCCATGTGATTTTGGGCTGTGTAGGATATTAATCTCCGTGTCAAACAAACGTTTATGATACTTAAAGTTCAGCAGGATAATCTCCAGATATTAACACCACTTTATTATTTCTGAAGTAAAAAGCTAACGTTAGGCTATAAAGAAACTACAGCACGGTCACATGACTTCACGTCACCACCGCTAAGCTAAAGGTGGCTAATGTTGGGCTATAAAGGAACTACAGCACGGTCACATGACTTCATGTCACCACCGCTAAGCTAAAGGCGGCTAATGTTGGGCTATAAAGGAACTACAGCACGGTCACATGACTTCACGTTACCACCGCTAAGCTAAAGGTGGCTAATGTTGGGCTATAAAGGAACTACAGCACGGTCACATGACTTCACGTTACCACCGCTAAGCTAAAGGTGGCTAATGTTGGGCTATAAAGGAACTACAGCACGGTCACATGACTTCACGTCACCACCGCTAAGCTAAAGGCGGCTAATGTTGGGCTATAAAGGAACTACAGCACGGTCACATGACTTCACGTCACCACCGCTAAGCTAAAGGTGGCTAATGTTGGGCTATAAAGGAACTACAGCACGGTCACATGACTTCACCTCACCACCGCTAAGCTAAAGGCGGCTAATGTTGGGCTATAAAGGAACTACAGCACGGTCACATGACTTCACGTCTCCACCTTTAAGCTAAAGGAGGCTAATGTTGGGCTATTAAGCAACTACAGCACGGTCACATGACTTCACGTCACCACCGCTAAGCTAAAGGTGGCTAATGTTGGGCTATAAGGAACTACAGCACGGTCACATGACTTCACCTCACCACCGCTAAGCTAAAGGCGGCTAATGTTGGGCTATAAATGAACTACAGCACGGTCACATGACTTCACGTAAAGTAAATGTTAGTTATCTTAAATGAGTGTCTTTTGGTTCTCTAGAGAAATGTTGTGAGATGTGCTTCATCATGCGGTTAATATGTGTTGAAACATGTTGGGGAAACAAGTCAGAGAAGAAGAAGCTGAGTCATCTGACACATCACTGCTATTCTGCAGAACACATGGGGCTAAAGATGCAATACTTTAACAAACAGTTAAATATTTAAGTATCAATCCATACTGAAAAAACCCCAAAGTAAAATACAAAATAAAATCCTGAGAAAGTGTCTTTTCTGTTAGCGTGGGAGTCCATTTCCTCCCGCTGCTGAGACAAACTGTTCCTCGTAAGCCTGTTAGACATGCGCTTATTATGGGATATCCAGTGCTGGAATTGGGCCGGTACTCACCGGTACGCAGTACCGGCACTTCTGGTTCTGACCCATGGAGTACCGGCACTTCTTGCTCAGTACCGGCATGCTGGCGGTACTCCGGTACTCATGCACCGTGCCAGTACTCAACACTCTCCCGCCGTTCTTATTATACATCCATATATATATATATATATATACAGCCGCCCGGTACTCAGTAGATGCGTCATGAGGTGCCGAACGGACATTCTCATCGCTCTAACCGCTGGAGTTTCACAGCGGCTGTCAGCTGTTTACTCCTGTCATTCAAACAGAACGTGCTGGAGAAGGGGCGGGGCTTATCTTCTCCATGTAAATACTGTGGTGGAAACGACTATGTCAAAATTAACCTATTTGACCGTGATTTAATAGTAATACACGTTTCAAAATAATAATAATAATAATAATGCCGAAGTAACAACATACTGAAAACTGTTAGTAAAACCATGTTTTAATGCTTTACAATTTACATACCTAGATGCACGTGTGTTGTGTTTATGCAGTGCAACTCCCACCCAGTGGGTGGCTATGTAGAGTGATAGAACAGAGCAGGCACGCCCCCGAGAGAAGGAAAGCAAGTCACGTCACAAATTAGCATTTCTAAAATGTTAGCGTGGATTAATAAAAGTGCAAAAAGACAGCGGTTGTCGCCGGAAGAAACTTCAAATACAGAGAATGCTGTGCCTGTGTTGGAAATTGTGTCTGATGGGGAGCTTTCTTTGGTTGATCCTCCTGCTCCAAGTTCTAGTGCATTAGCATTAGCACTAGCTCCGCCGCCTCCTCCAGAGCCTCTAACGTTAGCTGCTGCTGGCGCAACTGCCACCACCAACACCGGGCAAAGCGATGCACCTGACTGCTGGACAACGGACCAGGTGCAATATTTTTGCAAGACCAATGCATGGCTCCTTCTTAAAGATAAGAAGCTAGGATGTCGGATATGCAGAGATGTCAAATCTTTGGGAATACACACTGGACAAGGACTGAAACTGTCAACTGAATGGGGTGAGTGTGCAGTGTCTCATTTCGGTGTTGACAAGGGCAAACAACAAGCTAGCCTGAGAAAAAAAATCAAAGAACATAAAGAATCACAAGCCCATGTAAAAGCTGCTGACATCCTTACATCTGCTTCACGTGAAACTATTCAACATCAAGTGCAGTCTATGCATAAATCTGAATTAGACACCACTATCAGAGTTTTTCGAACGGCATATAAAATTGGCAAACATAGCCGGCCATTCACAGACATGCCAATTGATTTGAATGTACAGAAACTGAATGGGCTGAACGTGGGCAGGGTTTTGCACTCCAATAAAACCTGTGGCGAAATCATCGACCACATAGCTCATGAGCTGAAGAAAAAAATGGCAAAAGACATTACAGAAAACCAAAGAAAACTCTGTGTTTTGGTCGATGAATCTACCACTATTAGTGGTAAAACGGTGCTTGTTGTGTGTCTACGCTCAGCATTAGCTGATGCTGAGCCCGAAACGTTTTTTTGGGAGCTGATCGAGTTGGATGGAACAACGGCTGATGACATCACAAAGGCGTTAATGGAGTGTCTTGGAAGAGATTTTAACGAGGACTTTTTAGGTCAGTGTTTCGTTTCTTTTGCATGTGATGGGGCTTCAGTCATGCTAGGGAAGAGAACAGGCGTTGCTACCCAGTTGTGTAGTAAATTCCCAAGCCTGTTTGTGTGGCACTGCTCCAATCATCGTCTAGAGCTGGCAGTTGGGGATGTGGTCAAGGAGGTCTCAGGGCTCAATCATTTCCAGATCTTTTTTGACAAACTCTATTCCTTGTTCCATGCCTCCCCCAGAAATCAGAGGCAGTTAGCGCAGTGTGCGCAAGCAGTCGGACAGCGTCTCCTGGTGATAGGGCGTGTTTTGTCCATCCGCTGGGTGGCTTCAAGTGAAAGGAGCGTCAGAGCAGTCTGGGAAAACTACCGAGTGCTTCATGATCACTTCACAAATGCTGCAAACGACACGAGCAGGGATTCCAGAGACAGAGCAAAGTACAAGGGCCTGGATGATGTGCTTACATCTGCAACGTTTGTCAGCAATCTGGGACTGATGTACGATGCGCTCACAGAGCTCAGCGACCTCTCTCGGCAACTCCAAAAAAGAGAGATGACATTGCCTACAGCAGATAGGCTCTTAACTCCAGAAATACGAGTTTTTGAATCCATGGTCACCATGCCTGGCCCACACATGACTACAGTTCATACAGCTCTAGCTGAGAAGTCCTTCAAGGGTGTTGCCCTGCGTGAGAATGGCAGGCTTGTACAGATTCATGCAGGACAGTTTTTCCGCAGTATGGTAGAGAATCTGAGACACAGAATGACTTCCACAACCTCCTCTCATGTCAGCACAAGAGAAATCCCATTACATGGCCGGGAGGCCCGGGACAATCAGCTAATCCAGGACATGAAAGTTATCCATCCTGGAAGTTGGCCTGAAGAGGAGTTAGACGTACAGTATGGGGACGTAGAGGTGCTACGTTTGTGCGAAGTGCTGAAAGTGGACAGAAGAGAGACTGTTCAGGGCTTTCGCGAATACAAGGAAACCAGGGCATCCCGTACACCTGCTGCCATGGAGCCTCTACTGAAAGCAGTCCGAACCATCGTTGTCTCCACTAGTGAGTGTGAGCGGGCATTCAGCTGCATGAACGATATCCTTACTGCAAAAAGGAATGCTCTCTCTGTCAGCCGACTGTCCAGCCTGGTTTTCATTAAATGTAATGGACCATCACTAGGACAGTTCAATCCGGAACAGTATGTGAGGTCCTGGCTGGCAAAGGGAAGGAGAAGTGCTGATGAAAGAGCCTGTCCAGCTCCAGCCCCTGATACTGATGTCCCCAAGGCCTTCTGGAGCCTTTTCTAACAATGTGAAGTATATTGCAAAGCAGCTCACCCAGTGAGAAGACTTTTGGCATAATGTGCCGATTTGTACAGATCCTGGAGATAGAAGGACTTCAGACCAACCAGGGAGTTATCTGATCAGCTTGGTGTTCAATGTAACTCTTTACCATGGCTCAGACTTTGTTACTTGCAGTTACAGTTTCTCATTTTAGATTGTGCAAATTTTGCATTTGTTTTTACATGTTCTTTGTTCATGCTCTTTATCATTTTTCTGAGTTGGAAAGTTAGATTGCATCATAGCTAACTTTATACATATTTGTATTCTTCAGTGGTGAAGTATATTGCAAAGCAGCTCAGCCATGTGAGAAGACTTTTGGCACTTTTTCGTTTTTCGTTTTCTGAGTTGGAAAGTTAGATTGCATTCAAAATGTACAGAAATACTTAATTTTGTTAAAGCTTTTTATAAAAAATGCTTCTGACCAGAGCTTTGTTTCCTTGTCATTAATGTTGAACACCACCAGAGGGGCTCTCACCTGAAAGGTCTCTGCTTCATGTGTCTTCAGCAGAAGATCTAGACTTTGATTGCTATATTTTCAGTTAATATTGACCTTACTGAGCTTTAGCCATATCCGCTGCCTATCATAAAAAATGTTAAGTACAGTGAACCTTTCTAAAATATACAGTAGTAAAGAGACAAACCCACCAGCATTATAGTAGCCAAATTCTTGTTTGTGGGCTGTATATATAAAATTGACTTGAAAAAGTTGCTGATTTTAGAGTACTGGCACCTTTTTCATTCCAATTCAAGCACTGGGGATATCATAATTAAAACTGGGAGCAAATGATTAATTCGGCTAGGGTGCTAGCGAACTGTCAACTGGGGGGAGCCTCGCTGCGGGGAAATGGCGGACCTCTGTCGGTGCAACTTCAATGATGTCTTTTTAAAAACATAAAAAATGAATGGCGGTGACGGCCGTTAGCGAATCGAGCCGGCCCTTGACGACCGGCCGTTCTGTGATTCTCCAGATTCTACAGATGGCCAGTGGCGGAGGGTGGAAAATACATACCGGAAGTAAAAAAAGACGGGACGGTGTTACGGGAAACAAAACTTAAAATATTAAATGAAACAATCTCATCTCTTAAAATTCACAACTTATTATGTATTCACATTCACAAACTTATTATGTATTCACATGTTTAACTCTGTTACATGTGCACGCAATGAACAGAAGAGCGTAGGGCAGAATCAGGAGGGAATTCCGTCTCGCAGCGTTTGTGCACTGTTTTGAAATGCCGCTCCTAAATTACCCTTCTTCGATAAAGCCACGCTCGCATTGCAGATGAGACAGATGGACTTTGAATTGGAATAGATACAAAAATAATCATCCTCCCACTCGGAGTGAAAATTATATATGTTTTGCTTCTGCCATAATTGCGGTCTTGTGTGTGTGCGGAAGGTCACTCCTGTTGCCACGGACAACGTCAGCAAACTAGTGCCCACTGCCCACCAGCCACGCCCCCACACATGGGGTCACGCCAATCACAAAGCTTTGATGCGTTCAAGTGCATTATTCTGGCACAGGAAGATTATGTTACAGAACATTAACGATACAACTTTTATTTTTAGACACATCTCGCGATCGACCCGGGCACCCCTGCTCTAATGGGAGCTATAAAACTGTCATTTTGCAAACTGGGAACATTTCGGCTAACTGTTCAAGTTGATGTTGACGATTGAGTCTTCTCTACATGTGTCCCACTGATTCTTGAGCGATAAGACATAAATAGGCATGTGTGTATGTAAAGCCTGCTAAAAGTCATAATAAACATTCCCAGTGTTGCTACAGTAAATCAACTTGATCCTTGTTTCAAACTATGCCGCGCTGGGTCCTTGAATCTGATGTTTAGTGTGAAATACGTCAAAATGCTGAAAATGCAGGCGTTGACAAAACGTTCAGATGTCTGTTATTTGGCTTCTTTAACTATTCTCCCTATCAATATCAAGGCCTAATCTTCCCTAAGCCATAACATAACATGAGGAAGCTCTTCTTGGGTTCAACAGTAGTGCAGATAAAGGCGGTTGCTCCTGTTTTAGAGGCGATATTAAAAAGAGATTAAATTCCCAGGAGCATAACTGTCCTCGTTAACCATTCACCACTTAATCTCGGCAATAACATACAGGCGGAAAAAACACATATTTCCTATAGTTCCCTTTCCTATAGTGTGTTATATAGACCCTCCAGAAAAACGCGGGCAAAAATCCTTGATTATGCAATTAAACATGCGGGGTTTGTATGTGATTTTATGCGGTGAAATTGCGAGAAGTTGTGAAATATGCGTAAAGAATTTAAAAAATCTGCGCCATTTTGCTGATTATGCGGTAAATTATGCGATCGCATAATCGCGTTTTTCTGGAGGGTCTAGTTATATAGGTTTTAATGTAAATGGCTGCAAAGGCTAACATTCCTGTGTTCCCTCTCCCAAAGGCCTCCATTGGACTCCTTTGTTTACTTCCGTTAATAGTGACATCACTATGGAACACTCGCTCCTATTGGCTAGCGCTCTTTACACATTAGCCGCTTTCACACCAAGTACTTAGCCGGTACTTGTCCCCGGTACTTAGTCCCCCCGAACTCTTTAGTCCCTGGAACTATCTAGTTAATCGCGTTCTCACCGGAGTACTTTTCCCTGAGGGAGGGTTACGCAAATGAAGTCGCTGACATCACTTCTTCTTCTTCTTCTGCTTTGGGTTTACTGGCAGGCCGCAAACAACTTCACGGCGTATACTGCCACCCGAAGTCCCCGGCCGGAAGTCCCCGGAGTTGGTCACTGGCTTCAGTCAAATAAAATGGAGGCTTCACAAAACTTTTCAGAGTTTTACGGGCCGTGGTTTGCAATTCGCCCAGCCAATATAAATTGTTAGCGTGGCCGACACACCCACAAACCATTTCCTCCTCAGCAAAGTACCACCTCTCTAGCAGGGACTATCTGGGGGTGAAAAGGTTTGCGCGAACTAGGGACTAGTTCCAGATCCTTTTTGGTGTGAAACCAAATCTCCCCCCCCCCCATCGGCCTAGTTCGGGGGGAAAAGTACTCCGGTGTGAAAGCGCCTATTGTACGTGATAGGCTAAGGGGCGGGACATCTGTAAGCGGTTGAAAGATTAGCTGTACATCTAAAACAAACAAACAAACATGGATAGCTTTATAACCTGGATAAAAACGTGTGTCACTCATGAAGGCTGCCTCTCTCCTGTTTCAGTTGGTAATAATTGGATTTAAAACAAGTGATTGATTTGAAGCTACACACAGTTAAAACTAAAGAATGGTGTTTAACCCTCTGGAGTTGACGCTGGTGCCATAAAAAAGTTTTCCGCACTCTCGCGGGAATATCTCCCCAACGGAACGAGCTTAAGTTTCACTTTCGATTGCACGATAAAGCCCAGTGCCGCACCTTCGTCACAGGTGTTGCCGCTTGTCTGTACCATTTTCAGGCGATTTGTAATCTGTTCTAGAAAAACGATTGTGCAGCACAGGGTTCGTGTTTTAATAGCATTTTTACAAAAAAAGCCCAGACGAGCCTCATTTTAACGTTGTGGCCTTTGACCCTCCCTCAGGACGTCCACTCTCAGGGCGAGGTGATCGCTTGTCTGGAGAAAGGTTTGGTCCGGGAGGCGGAGGAGCAGCCGGGGGCTCATCCAATCAAAGAGGAGTGCAAGAAGTCCATCATGAGGGTCGCAGAACTCAGCTCCGACGACTTCCACCTCGACAGATACCTGTACTTCTCCTGCCGAGAGGACCGCGAGCGCTTCTGTGAAAAGGTGAGGACTTACCTGACGACACAGGAAACGTCTTTTATAGAGTAACGGATGATTTTAAATGCATCCAGATGTATTACTTTAAAATAATAGCTGATAATGTATGCAAGAAAGTGCTTTTTAAGTCCTCTTGCTTTCCTATTAACACTAATGTCATTTATTTTCATACCGTTTTAGATAGCAACTTTTTGGGGTTTTGAAATATATTTGTCATTTTTGAAATCCTGCAGAAACCCTTAAAATGTGAAGTTGTAAGTCATCCTTTTTAGAGTTATCTAGAGTTATGGCTTTTGGTTTTCTTTCTTAAGTCGATGGTTAATTAATATTTATCTCTCTTTTCAGACGCTGGCCGGAGAGGGACGGGTTTACAAATGTCTCTTTAATCACACGTTTGAGGAGGCGATGTCTGAGAAGGTGAGTGCTGGAGATTGATTCACAAATACTTTACAAAGAAATTACTAGATTCATACATTCACTTTTAGAAGGGGCAATTATATATTAAAATTAATTAATTTCAACGTCAAGTTTTCCTGGAGATTTCTAAGTTCAATTATAAAAATGTACCTGAAATTGACCGAACCTGAAACCCTTAAAATGCGTCCCACTTGGAGTATAAATATAAAAAGACTCCCCCACCCTGTATTTGACCCTCTGTGTGTCCTCAGTGCCGCGAGGCCCTCACCACCCGGCAGAAACTCATCGCTCAGGACTACAATGTGAGCTACTCGCTGGCCAAAGCCTGCAAATCAGACCTGAGGAAATACCACTGCAGCGCCGACAGCAACGTGCCGAGAGCCAGAGAGGCGAGGCTGAGCTACCTGCTGCTCTGCCTGGAGTCCGCCGTGCACAGAGGTACCAAACACCTGCGTTTACTACCATTAACCTCAGATTTTAAGAATAAGTTTACTTTTCTTTATTTATTAAATAAATTAGGTCAAAAAATATATCTAAATTGTGGGGGAAACTTCTGTAGCAATTGGGAGTCAGGACTCAAAGAGACACGAGGAGAGCTGGAGCTTTGATGGCAAACACTGACGGTTTATTTGGAGCTTCGGCCGGAGAATTCACAAGACAGGTGGTGTGTCACGGGTTGACCACACGGTATGCCAACTCTTCTGTAGCTCCAGGTTTTAACTAGTTGAGAGTGTAATAATCAACATTCTTTATCAGCGAGACTAAACAAATATGGACCCTGAATCGAACTGGAGCTGTCGTCCATAGAATGTGCGCCAGGGAACCTACGTCCCTGAACAGTAAACTACCTCATGGCGGCTTGTGCTCGTCATAAGCTGCAACAACAATGCGCCCAAGCTGCTCCTCCTTCAGAGAGATAGCAGCGATACCCAAGCTGCTCCTCCTTCAGAGAGATAGCAGCGATACCCAAGCTGCCCCTCCTTAAGAGAGATAGCAGCGATACCCAAGCTGCCCCTCCTTAAGAGAGATAGCAGCAATACCCAAGCTGCTCCTCCTTCAGAGAGATAGCAGCGATACCCAAGCTGCCCCTCCTTAAGAGAGATAGCAGCAATACCCAAGCTGCCCCTCCTTAAGAGAGATAGCAGCAATACCCAAGCTGCTCCTCCTTAAGAGAGATAGCAGCAATACCCAAGCTGCTCCTCCTTAAGAGAGATAGCAGCGATACCCAAGCTGCCCCTCCTTAAGAGAGATAGCAGCGATACCCAAGCTGCTCCTCCTTAAGAGAGATAGCAGCAATACCCAAGCTGCTCCTCCTTCAGAGAGATAGCAGCGATACCCAAGCTGCCCCTCCTTAAGAGAGATAGCAGCGATACCCAAGCTGCCCCTCCTTCAGAGAGATAGCAGCAATACCCAAGCTGCCCCTCCTTAAGAGAGATAGCAGCGATACCCAAGCTGCCCCTCCTTAAGAGAGATAGCCGCAATACCCAAGCTGCCCCTCCTTCAGAGAGATAGCAGCAATACCCAAGCTGCCCCTCCTTCAGAGAGATAGCAGCGATACCCAAGCTGCCCCTCCTTAAGAGAGATAGCAGCAATACCCAAGCTGCCCCTCCTTCAGAGAGATAGCAGCGATACCCAAGCTGCCCCTCCTTCAGAGAGATAGCAGCAATACCCAAGCTGCCCCTCCTTCAGAGAGATAGCAGCAATACCCAAGCTGCTCCTCCTTCAGAGAGATAGCAGCGATACCCAACCCTGCCCCTCCTTAAGAGAGATAGCAGCAATACCCAAGCTGCCCCTCCTTCAGAGAGATAGCAGCGATACCCAAGCTGCCCCTCCTTAAGAGAGATAGCAGCAATACCCAAGCTGCCCCTCCTTCAGAGAGATAGCAGCGATACCCAAGCTGCCCCTCCTTCAGAGAGATAGCAGCGATACCCAAGGCCGTAGACCTATGCTATGGGAAAGAGACAGTGAGAGGAGAAAAGGATGAACTGTCAAAGGTTGAATTCCTAAGCAAATTATTCCCCAACATAAATAAGTAAATACCCTAAAATATATAAATTATACAAAGACGGCACAATAGTCCGCCGTGCACAAAGGTACCAAACACCTGCGTTTACTCACATTAACCGAGGCCTCAGCTGTTAGCTCCTCTGTAGTCATTTATTAACTCTCTGAGGTCTAAGAGCTTTTTCTCACATTTTAGGCTCGCCTGGGCTTCATGAGAATCTAAGATATCATCATATGTAGGCTACAGGGATGTCACATGGATTACTACGATACTGTTACTACTAATACTACTACTACTACTGTTACTACTACTAATACTACTGTTACTACTACTGCTACTACTACTGTTACTACTACTGCTAC
>NW_022992327.1:0-20000 GCF_902827175.1 Gymnodraco acuticeps | reverse complement strand
TGAATACATACGTGAGCGGTTTGTTTTCAGCATTTTTGGGCAATTTTCATAATCGTTTTACTCTTGATTTACTTTGAGATTTATAGAGAATTAATTTATATTAAAGATTATTATTAGAAATAGTCAAATACACCCTCAAAAGCTAAAAGAGGCCCTATAATGCAGGTTCATATCAGTATGTAGTGTCTCTACTTTAAAGAGTCCTCTCCTGCTGATGTTCAGGTGTATATCAGTATGTAGTGTCTCTACTTTAAAGAGTTCTCTCCTGCTGATGTTCAGGTGTATATCAGTATGTAGTGTCTCTACTTTAAAGAGTCCTCTCCTGCTGATGGTCAGGTGTATATCAGTATGTAGTGTCTCTACTTTAAAGAGTCCTCTCCTGCTGATGTTCAGGTGTATATCAGTATGTAGTGTCTCTACTTTAAAGAGTCCTCTCCTGCTGATGTTCAGGTGTATATCAGTATGTAGTGTCTCTACTTTAAAGAGTCCTCTCCTGCTGATGTTCAGGTGTATATCAGTATGTAGTGTCTCTACTTTAAAGAGTCCTCTCCTGCTGATGTTCAGGTGTATATCAGTATGTAGTGTCTCTACTTTAAAGAGTCCTCTCCTACTGATGTTCAGGTGTATATCAGTATGTAGTGTCTCTACTTTAAAGAGTCCTCTCCTGCTGATGTTCAGGTGTATACCAGTATGTAGTGTCTCTACTTTAAAGAGTCCTCTCCTGCTGATGTTCAGGTGTATATCAGTATGGAGTGTCTCTACTTTAAAGAGTCCTCTCCTGCTGATGTTCAGGTGTATATCAGTATGTAGTGTCTCTACTTTAAAGAGTCCTCTCCTGCTGATGTTCAGGTGTATATCAGTATGTAGTGTCTCTACTTTGAAGAGTCCTCTCCTGCTGATGTTCAGGTGTATATCAGTATGTAGTGTCTCTACTTTAAAGAGTCCTCTCCTGCTGATGGTCAGGTGTATATCATTATTTAGTGTCTCTACTTTAAAGAGTCCTCTCCTGCTGATGTTCAGGTGTATATCAGTATGTAGTGTCTCTACTTTAAAGAGTCCTCTCCTGCTGATGTTCAGGTGTATATCAGTATGTAGCGTCTCTACTTTAAAGAGTCCTCTCCTGCTGATGTTCAGGTGTATATCAGTATGTAGTGTCTCTACTTTAAAGAGTCCTCTCCTGCTGATGTTCAGGTGTATATCAGTATGGAGTGTCTCTACTTTAAAGAGTCCTCTCCTGCTGATGTTCAGGTGTATATCAGTATGTAGTGTCTCTACTTTAAAGAGTCCTCTCCTGCTGATGGTCAGGTGTATATCAGTATGTATTGTAAACTTGTAATGAAAACCTGAACATGTAATCATTTTAAACCTAACATTTTAAAGGAATTCATCAGTTGGAATATCTTCTATCTTATTCTTTTATCGGATGTCATAGAAGCTTAAAAATAATCATCATTAATACAAAAATATATTGGTTTTTTTCCCGTCTTTTAGACCTGATTTCCAATCTCTCAAAATAACATTTAAAGTCCATTAAAACAAACGTGATCAAAAATGTGTTTCCGTGTTGATTGGATGACTCACCGTGAACTCATCATTCATTATATAGTGAATAAGTAGAAGTACGCAGATCTTGTACTTGGGTAAAAGTAGAAGTACGCAGATCTTGTACTTGGGTAAAAGTAGAAGTACTCAGATCTTGTACTTGAGTAAAATTAGAAGTAGAATACTCCTCTAGACAGAATTTTTTTTTGCAATTTTACTCTGTGTCCATAATTCCCACAGCCTCTGAACGCAGCAGCAGACCGTTATAGAGTGGCGAAGTCACGCCCATCTACTTCCGGTCCATGGGACCCCGGAAGAGGAACATTATACATTGGAGTCAATGGAGAGAGAAAGGTTATCTTGATCCCGTTTGAATTGTGCCACGAATGACACATATGATGTTTGTCAATCTTAAACAATCATTTCCATTTAAAAAAAAGTCACAGTTTGTCGTAAAACTGTTGAGATATAAGACTGAAAAATACGCAACTAGAAAGACTACAAATCCCAGAGTCCATTCTGGGTCGCGTAAGTGATGTCATAGGCGATAATGCTCCAAGACTGGTTGCGACTCGCACTTAAAGCAAAGAAGAAGAAGAAGATCTCATAACTGATTTATTCCCTCCAATAAATATAAGAGATTGCTCCAATAAATTCATTTTTTCAAGATGCCTGTGTGCTTTGTACCAGGTTGGAATCACAAAAGTGATCATACACTTTGCTTGCTCGTTCTATCGCTTCCCGTCTGATGAAAGGACTAGGAGTCGTTGGACCAAACATATCGGGTAATATACATGTTTTGCATGGAACATAGTCAAGTTAACTACCTTGCTAGTAGCGAGCACGTTAGTTAGCATCACATTACTTAGCCTTGTCATTTGTATTAGCCTTAACATGAAGTAAACCAACATGTTAAACAGTAAGAGTAGTCATGATGGTAAGTATTTTGTGAAACATTTGAAGAGTAGCCTATCGCCCCCTCCACCAGGTGCTAAGGGGCGGGAAGTAGGCTAACGCCACATTAGCATCGGCGATCTTTTCTACTTAATGCTATCTGCACTAATGGTTGACATTAAACATTAAAAAGATCATGCAGTTCAGAGAGAATCAAAGGAAGGAAGGCAGGCAGCTTTGCATGACATTCTTCTGGACGTGTTTCATTGTGATGATAGTGAGGGTGAGTCAATCTGTTTGTTGGAAAGACAGTAGTTGAGTGATTACTGACGGCCCGTCCACACAGCAGCTTTGAACAAATCTTGAAAATCTTGGAGCTGGGCGTGTCTGACAGCGTGGGGATTTTTTGCGAGCAACACGACCAACAACCAATCACATGATTCTCCCGCCCCCGACATACAAAGCAAAAAAACCCGGGGATTTTATGCGAGCAATATATATATATATACAGTGGCGTTTCTAGGTGTACAAAACTGGGGGGGGCAGAAAGAGGTCGGGGGAGAGAGAGAGAGAGGGGGGGGGGGGGACAGAGAGAGGGAGGAGAGAGAGAGGGGGGGGAGGAGAGAGGGGGGGAGGAGAGAGAGAGGGGGAGTGTCAAATTACATACTGAAGACCACAGGAGCAACACTGAGTGCATACATTTACGTACACAGCGTGGGGATGTCATAGTAATGCACCTTCATACATGGAGTAAAGGTCACCATCACAAAGTAATTCTTAACAATAACAACAACCGTATGCTTTAGCATTAAAACACCATAGACTGTAAATATAAGGAAAACACAGACACTCATCATCGAGGTCACAATATCAATCGATCCAGCAGAGGCAAAACACAGAAGATCAACAAAATATATGACAAATGAACTTACCAAAGCTGAAGGCTCACTTGAAAAGAAAAGCGGCACGGCGGTCCTTCCTCTGACAGAATGTGTCTATCACTTTGGGGATGAAGTCCTGTAGTTGCTGGATCAACTGGCTTTCAATTGAAAGCATGGCCAATGCGTTAAGTCGCGGCTGTCCCATGGTGTTGCGAGTGAAAGTCTTTATCCTTTTGAGGGTGGAAAAGTTCCTCTCTGACTCGGATGTCGTCATCGGAGTTGTCACTATTATTTTGACCAAAATAACAGTCTCAGCAAACGTTTCCTCCAAGTTGTTCTCGTGAATGGATTTCAACAGAGACAGGGCCGTGTTTCCAGTGTGAAGCTCACTGTGGCGGTAGAGCGTGGTCAGCTCAGACTTCAACTTCTCCTTGTTTCCCAACGCAGGCCACAGTTTCACGGCGCAGTCAAGCTCAGGTGTAGGAAATGACAGGACATGCTGTGGGAAGAATGAGCTGTCAACAAGCTTTGCAGCGATCAAATGGTCACTCTGTGAGAACCTCTGTTCCACCTGTGAGATGACTGTGTCACAAGCCTCCTTCATCACCGGCGCTGTGCTGCTGACTCGTCGGCCTGGCTCGTCTGTTCCATCATGAGCAGTGGCGGCCAATGCATCAGTTTTCTGCCTCATTTTCTGAACATTTTCCTTGAAACGGCAGAGCGCGCTGTTGATCCCAGGTGCATCGATGCTTCGTTTTTGCCGAGTGTTGTATAGAACATCCACTTCTGGCATAAGCAACGAAAAAAACTCCAGGAGCTGCATAAATGCTCGGTCCCGCAGTTTCTTTGACAGGCCGTATGCCTCACTTATGGTGACCGCATCCCATCCTGGTTGTGCGCGTATATGCTTCATACACTGAAGTAGTGCATCTCGGGTCTCCCAAACCGCGTTCACAGTTCTGCTTTTAAAGTTCCATCTCACAGCCGGTGGCCGTGGGATGCGTCTCTGTGTTGCCTCTGCAAGAGCTGCAACACGTTTTGGAGCACCGGAGAAAAAAAGTGGAAAAAGCAGTTAGATCTGCAAAAAAACACCTTCAGGATGCTCATCCTTGCTGAACACAGTTGCTGCAGGGTCAGGTTCAGTTGGTGGAAGTAGCAGTGAACAAACTGAGCGTTTGGGTACGTCTCCTTCATCACCGTCTGTACCCCGCGCACGTTACCGCTCATGACGGCCGCCCCGTCATAGGTCTGAGCGATTAGCTTTTCTTTCAGCTTCAGGGGTTCCAGAACAGCCTTGATGCTGTTAGAGAGACCTACACCAGTTTTGTCCTTTACTTCCACAAACTCCAAAAAACGCTCTGTAACTGTGAGGTCAGGCGTAATGTATCGCAGCACAATCACCATTTGCGATTTACAGGAGACATCGGTTGTCTCGTCGGCCTGAACGGCAACAAATGATGTGTTGTCCACTTGCTTGGCTATTTCCTCCCTGTACACATCATACATGCAGTCCAAGAGTTCATTTCTGTATGGTGCTTGATGTCCCTTTGAAAACAAGCTGAGCTTCGTAGTGCCGTTGAAGCCTGGAATCGCCCTCACACATTGTCTCGAAAATTGACCTGAATATCCCTGGATTCAGAGAGTCCGCCGACTCGTTGTGGCCCCGCAGTGCTGTCTCACATTTCCCACACAGTTTAATACAGGTGATGATCCGACCAAGCACGTACCTGTTTTCTTCCACCTTCCTATTATGAGAATCAATGCCGCGTCTGTAGGCGCTGTCAATCTGAGCTGCAACATTCACCCTTCCAAGTAATCCCAATTTTACGGCATTTTCCAAATGACTGTTGCTGCTCTCATGCTTCATTGTCCTCTCCGAAAGATGCTTTAAGTCCTTGTAACCTGTCCTCGACCAAGTACCTTGATCTTCACCAAAAAGCAGGCAAGGAAAGCAAAAGAGGGAATTCTTCTGTTAGCCATTTCTTTTTAGCAAACCACTCAGCGTTAAACCCACGTTTAACTTTGCCCGCAGTCTGGACCATTTGGAAATCCGGTGGATGGTGGGCACCGAGGCGCTTTACCTCCAGTTTCTCTCCGAGACTAAGTGTCTCAAATGTGTGCTCCAGTAAATGGTCAACTTCATTCATTTTCTTTCAGTTTTTTACTTCTTTTAATCGCTGGTGATGTTAGCTATATGCTGCTCTCTCGTCTCCTCTTCAAACTACACGTGACGTTTCGCAGCACTGCACACGTGAGTACTTACAGCCAATCAATTCTGAATTATGTGAGATGACGTATGGTGGGGATGGGAGCACTATGCCCCTACGGTCATTATTTTTTTGCCACACACATTAAATAGAAAAATACTCTGAGCATGCGCAGTGTAGTTTTTACAATCACCGTTCACTTAGACTGTGAGAGGGAGGGGCAGGATCGGGTTTTGTCCCACATGGCTCTAAACAGCTCAAAACGGCACTCTAGACACTAATTAGAAGAACACAGACTAAAACAGAAATGTACAGACGAATCAGATTATTAAACATAACCTTAAAATATATTTTATATGTTTTTTTATTTATTTTTTAGTATTTTTTTGTAATCATTATTTGTAATACTTTCTTCTGACACTAGGTGGGGCTGTGCCCCACCTGCCCCTAATGACCCGCCGCCACTGTATATATATAAAAACTCCCCAAACAGGCGAAAACCTACCAGTTTCACCCACTGTCTCTGGCACCTCCCTCCATGCCTTGTTCCTCTGGTTTGTATCCCGGTAAATAGTCTGGTCATAAAGAACCGGGTGATTTGCTACCGTAATTTCTCGTTTGGAATATGAGGAAATGAACTGCGGTCTGGCTCTCCCTGCTTACACGCGGTTTGATTGGCTAGAGCTTCCACTGTCAGATTTGCATAAACGGATCTGATTGGCTGTCGCTTCCAGCTCAGCCTCAAAAGTTGAACATTGTTCAACTTTGGAATCCTGAACATCCTGGAAATCCTGGAAATCTTCACCTCGCCCCCCCCACAATGCAGTACGGCGACAAGCGAGGGAAAGTGACGTCATCCCCATTCAAAGTCAATGGGCGGAGACGCGCTGGAAGCGGTGGACAAATCGCCAAAAGCTGCTGTGTGTACGGGCCGTGAGAGAAAATTATTAAGAGATAATTATTCAAAGTGTTGTTACTTTAAAGTGTTGTTACTGACATTTTTCTCTTTTATTTTCTTTACATACTAGAAAACTAGGAGCGGCAACTTGTTTTGAAATTGAATTTTTAATATCCGATAATAAAGTTGATCTGTTTTCTTTATTCTTCTCTCTTCCCAGCTCCATCCATCACCATTCTCTGTTCCTGCAGGTCCTGCTTGCTAATCAATGCTCATATCTTTTTACACAATTACAAATAAAGTCAATGTATTGTATGACATGAAGTTGTGCTTCATTCGGAGTCAATAATAAATTCATTCTGCCTTCAACTGCACAATGATTGTGGACTGCACCGACATCCATGTAGCTGCCCCCCAGTAAGATGAACCAAGCAAAGTTGACATACTCAACATACAGCTGTGCTCTTAAGTTTACATGAAGAATTTGTGAAATATTGGTAATAACAGGTTTAAATGATTATTAGTAATTAATTATATCATTTTCTCATTGTAGACGAGTAGATGAGAAAAGCAGAATATGCAGCTGCCATTTTCCACATGGAAAAGAGAAAGGGCAAAGTGTATGGACAAAAGAGAAAGGGAGCTTAGCTGTTTTCAAACTGGTTCATGTATCACTTAGTTTACTGAACCGTGATGAATGAAAGAAATTAGTGAGGTAGTGGTTTACTGAAGTTACAAAGACATTAATATATGAGTAATAAAGTTAGACTCTGTTGCTCCTTTGAAAAAGAAGAAAATAAAACAACATAGATTAGCTCCATGGCATAATGCCCAAACCCGCAAAAGTCGAGACAACTTGAAAGGATATGGCGTTCCACTAAACTTGAAGAATCTCGTTTAATTTGGCATATTACTCTCAATGAATATAAGAAAGCACTGCGTAAAGCGAGAGCAGCCTACTACTCTTCATTAATAGATGAGAATAAGAATAATGCAAGATTTCTTTTCAGCACTGTAGCCAGGCTGACAGAGAGCCACAGCTCGATTGAGCCTTCTATTCCCATAGCACTCAGTAGTAATGATTTTATGTGCTTTTTTAACGATAAAATTGTTACTCTTAGAAACAAAATTAATGACCTCTTGCCTTTGACCAGTATAGTGTTATCAACAGCTCCCGGAAACGTAAGTTCTAATATTCAGGGTTCGTACGGGTGCTTGAAATCCTTGAAAATGCTTGAAATTTGACGTGGTGTTTTCAAGGTTGGGAAAGTGCTTGAATTTTGGGAATGGTGCTTGAAATTGAGATAAAGTGCTTGAAAATGCTTTACTTTTACAATAAATTGCTGTCTGACTGAATAGTTCGCTTTTTAGATTAAAATAAAAGAATTGCTTCACTTCTACATAAAACAGCTCCGCTGCACCTTCCCGCGCTATGCGCGCGACCTGCAAGAGTTTGTGTTACGTGTGACCTGGGCATTCTGATGAGAGTGATAGATGACTGTGTGCCAGGAGGTTGCCGTTTCAACGAGCGTTGGCTAGCAGAAGACAAATACAAGCCATGGCTAAGACGAGGGTCAAGCCCACGAGTAGCCTCCTGCAAAGTTTGCAACATAACGATGCGAGAGTCTGCGCTGACGAGCCACATGAAAGGTACGCCGTAGTAAAGCATTTTAGATTAGGCTAACGTTGCATGTTACATTTGTTTAAGCTAACGTTAGCGAGCTGAATGGCGAACTCCATGAGGGATAATAATAATTGCAGGGGACAATCATTTCAGAGGAGCGTACCTATGTTATGTGCGTTACAGTCGCCATCGTGTGGTGTTCAGAGGATGAAGCTCGCACGGTATTTCGTGTTATAGTCACGAAATATAATCTCTTGATTCGACACAGAGCGATTTTGAAAGCAATGTATTTCTACTGGTAGTATGTTTCGTGCCTAAACCAAATGTGACTTGCTCTATCGAATCAGTCACATTGACCCGAAGACACATTTTCGTCTGTATTACTGGTCTGGGGGAAGCTCGCGAGTGTGTGTGTGTGTGTATTTTTGCATTTGTGTACCGGGGAAACACTCACAAGAAACATCGGCTGTTGTTATGCTTGCTGTGATGTTACATTAGTTCGTTCTCTGCTTGTAATTATGCCGAAGCTTCAAAGTTGTATTTATCATCTGAATTTGCCGAAACAAGTTTAATATTCTGAAAGCCAAGACTTTGTTTATTTGAAAACAGATGAAAACAAACTGTCTTTTATATAAAATTGAAGTATTATACAAGTAAAACTACATTTGGCTTTAATCCCATGTAATTGTAGAATGAACACAGTCTTCCTTTGAAGATGTATAAGTCAGGTTCTTGAGTAGTCAGCATTACCTACAAGTCATTGTACACATTTGTAAATATTATTTTCCACTTGTTACCATTGTGAGTCTATTTTTATGCAGCTCTGTGTGATTTTGTGGCTACAATTCAGACTAATACGCTACCAGAGGTGGAAAAAGTACTCGAAGTACCAGAGTGTAGGAATACTCTGTCACAGTAAAAGTCCTGCATTCAAAATGTTCCTCAAGTGAAAGTAGAAAAGTATTATCACCCAAATATAGTTAAAGTACCGACAGTAAAAGCAGTCATTGTGCAGATTGGTCCATTTCAGAATAATATATATGATATGTTGGATTTACTCCAGGTGGAACTAAAGATTTAACACTTAGATTTCACATCATTCATCCTGATCTGTAAAGTAACTAAAGGTATTAAATACATGTAGTGGAGTATAAGTACACCATGTACCTCTGAACTGTAGTGGAGTAGAAGTACACCATGTACCTCTGAACTGTAGTGGAGTAGAAGTACACCATGTACCTCTGAACTGTAGTGGAGTAGAAGTACACCATGTACCTCTGAACTGTAGAGGAGTAGAAGTACACCATGTACCTCTGACTTGTGTTTACTGCCAACCTAAAAGTACCTCAAAAAATAGTAATCAATAATGTATTGAAAAGTTATTTGGCTGATTGTTTTATATCGGCTCAGACAGGTTATATGGGACATACAGATGGGTCACTCATTTTGAAATATTAAACTTAGTTTTCTTTTCTTTAATTTTTCATCCTCTTGTAGAAGGCTATCACGAAACACACATTTGGTTGTTTATAGCATAAAGAACATCTGATTTAATGTGAGGTAGGGAAATAATCATTTGAGTATGTGTATATAAATATGTAATTTACAACAGCTGTAAGATGCTTGAAAAGCTGGAAAATGCACCTTGAAATGCTTGAAAAGTGCTTGAATTTGACTTTGGAAAAGGCGTAAGAACCCTGAATATTACACTAGATAGTAAACTAGAATGCTTTTCAGCCATAAACCTTGAACAATTAAATTCAATGATTCTCTCTTCTAAACCATCAACGTGCATGTTAGACCCAATTCCAACTAAGCTGTTGAAGGAAGTTTTTCCATTAATTAGCACTTCTTTATTAAATATTATGAATATGTCTTTATTATCAGGCTATGTTCCACAATCATTCAAAGTAGCAGTGATAAAACCGCTTCTTAAAAAGCAAACCTCGATCCAGAGGTTTTAGCCAATTATAGACCTATTTCTAATCTTCCGTTCCTCTCAAAAATTCTTGAGAAGCGGTCGGCAAAACAGTTGTGTGATTACTTAAAAAACAATGATTTATTTGTAGATTTTCAGTCTGGCTTTAGAACACATCATAGCACAGAGACAGCTCTGGTTAAAGTCACAAATGACATTCTAATAGCCTCAGACAAGGGACTTGTCTCTATTCTTGTTTGCTCGATCTCAGTGCTGCATTTGATACTATCGACCATGATATCCTATTGCAAAGGACTAGAAGCACTTAGTTGGCATACAGGGAACTGCTTTAGGCTGGTTTAGGTCCTATCTATCTGAACGCTCTCAGTTTGTACGTGTCAATGATGAATCTTCCACGCCAAACCAAAGTTAGCCATGGAGTGCCACAGGGCTCAGTGCTCGGACCTATTTTGTTCACATTATATATGCTTCCGTTAGGCAATATTATAAGGAATCATTCTGTAAACTTTCATTGTTATGCGGATGATACTCAACTATATTTATCAATCAGGCCTGATGAAATTAATCATCTAAATAAAATTCAAGACTGCCTCGAGGACTTAAAAACGTGGATGACCTTAAACTTTTTGATGTTAAACACGACCAAACTGAAGTTATTGTACTTGGCCCGAAGAATCTCGAAACAATTATCTAAGGATATACTAACTATGGATGGCATTAATTTAGCCTCCAGTGAGACTGTAAGGAATCTTGGTGTTATATTTGATCAGGATTTATCCTTTAACGCCCACATAAAATCAATTTCAAGGACCGCCTACTTCCATCTACGTAACATTGCAAAAATCAGGCATATCTTGCCTCAAAACGATGCAGAGAAGCTAGTCCATGCATTTGTTACTTCAAGGCTGGATTATTGTAACTCTTATTATCAGGGTGTACCAAGAAGTCAGTCAAGTCGCTTCAGCTGATTCAAAATGCTGCAGCTCGTGTACTAACCAGAGTTAGGAAAAGGGACCACATTACTCCTGTTCTGGCTGCCTTACACTGGCTCCCTATAGAACACAGGATATAATTTAAAATTCTTCTTCTCGCCTACAAAGCCCTTAATGGGCAGGCGCCATCTTACCTTAAAGAACTCATTATACCCTACTGTCCTACTAGGGCATTGCGTTCCAAGAATGCAGGGTTGTTGGTTGTTCCTAGAGTCTCTAAAAGTACAATGGGAGCCAGAGCCTTTTCTTATCAAGCTCCACATTTGTGGAATCAGCTTCCAGTTTGTGTTCGGGCGGCAGACACCCTATCCGTTTTTAAGAGTGCGCTTAAGACCTTCCTTTTTGATAAAGCTTATAGTTCGGGCTGATTAGATTCAGCCCCTAGTTTTGCTGATATAGGCTTAGTTTGTCGGGGGACATCTTACTTCTTCCTTCTCTCTGTCTATACCTGTGTACTCTCATGTTCCCATTAACCCAGCTTCCCCAAATGTCTTTCTATTTGGTGTCTATATACGGCGGGATCCGGAGTCATGGATGATCCTGCGGTCCTGTGTCCTGGATCGCGAGCCCTGGATCTTGAGTCGTGGCTGTGGTCCTGGATCATAGGTCCTGGATGGATATCCTCGTGGATTCATCTTCCTATTATACACACATGCATTTCCAAACATTTTGGACTAGCCTATGTTGCAAATGTATTATCTTTTCAATTTACACACGGCATCTATTGCACGTCTGTCCGTCCTGGGAGAGGGATCCCTCCTCTGTTGCTCTCCCTGAGGTTTCTCCCATGTTCCCTTTAAACTGTGGGTTTTCTCTGGAAGTTTTTCCTTGTACGATGTGAGGGTCTAAGGACAGAGGGTCTAAGGACAGAGGGTGTCGTATTGTCATACTGATATTTTGTACAAACTAAAGTCCACTGAGACAAATGTAACATTTGTGATATTGGGCTATATAAATAAACATTGATTGATTGATTGATTGATGAGTAACAGGTCAGTGTAAACACAAGCTTCTGTCAATTATGGATCATTCAAAAATATTTATATAAAAATGTGTAATAAAGTTCTAAAACAAGTATTCGGTATATTACTTGATAGCTTTTGGAGAAGGTTGTTTTTAAGTTTACTAAAATCTATCGTTTCAACTGTTTCACTTTATAAAAAGGGAACAGGTGAGTAGAGCATCATTGAGTTTCTTATTCTATCAGTAAATTATCCAAATGAAATGTTTTTCATTATTTTAGTCAACCCTAAACAAATTGATTGTACCTTTTAATAATGACCTTACATAGTCGGCAAAGTTAAATTAACTTCAGAAAATCAAATCTGTTCTGAGAAAAAACTAATAAATGTTTAAAGATAGGAACTGGCCATCCCACTGAAAAACAGTCCGTAGAGATATAAAGGCGTAGTTGTAGTTCAGTCCAACGTTTCATTTGGATTCATTTGACAACAGTCAACTATTTTCATAAAGAATATATATATTTTTCAAAGTATTTTTTATTGTCAATCTTACTCAGTTTGTGTTTATAGACAGAGATGAAAAAGACGTTTCCAACAATCCCAAATACGAAAAATAAAATTATACAATTTACAGATATGTATACAAATATATATATCCTATATACACCATCATGTATAATGATGGTGTATGATGTAGAAGGAAGTGTGGTAGATAACAAGTAAATATAGAGTTACATACAGATCCATCTTACAGCAAAAGATGGAATAACTAAGAAGCACGCAGTATAATAATAATTACATGCAACAATTAAATAACTGCTCAGCATCTCCACCACAATCCCAATCTGCTGTGTCCTGTTTTCCTCCCCTCTGCATAACACCCCATCACACATACAAAACACAACGCAGAGTCCGAGGGTGTTAAGAGTATGTTTATTTAAATGTCCTCCTCTCTACTGGCCAACACAGGGAGCATATGCTGGGTGTAGAAGTTCTCCAGGAGGAGGAGATTTCCATGCCATGCAGGGTTCTTTGGGGATGGGGATGATGATCGCCTCCTTCGTGGTCCACACAACAAAGTAGCAGAGACTCCGGTCTGTGATATGCAGCTGCCCTTGGACCTGGTGCCAGTATGGGTGATTCTCCTTGAGAATATATGACCCACCCTCCTCACGGAGACAGAAGGATGGTAACTGGACTGCCTCCGCGATGGTCATGTTCCTCTGGCTGTGTGGACACTTCACCTCCAGCAGGGCAGATGGCTGCACAAGTCCATCGGGTGATGCTCCCAAAACACCCGACTCACTCACAAAGAGACCAGACCTCCGAACACTGTCACCCTGATAGGCCTGCACAAAAGCCTTCACCCCTTCGGCCCTCGTTTACAACCCCCCAGTTGACAGCCATGACTCCGTCCAAGTTGTACCCCCCAAGCACCCTCTTCATGAGGGACGCGCATGGAGTGGATGAAAGTCCCGACCGCAGCACAGCACCAAAATTGCTGGCTGTCAACCTGCCCCGCCTGTGTAACTGCCACTGAGGATTTGTCCGCTTGTCCTCCGGTGGCTATCTGGATGGCAGCTTGCTGGTCTCTGCTCAGTCGCATTGAGGCAAGAAGTTGCCTCAAGCCCCCGACCCCCATGCCCCTTCACCAGCTCCGGCACGGTGACAATGGCCTGATGTTGAGGCTGCGGCTCTGGCTCAGGTGACAAAAGCCATGCCATGCCACACTGTGCACCCCTCAGTGGCAGACCTGAACCAGTCTACATCCTCAGTGGCGATGTCTCTGGCCAGTGGGTTGTATGTCTCCTCTCGCTGTTGGTAAAGTTGAGACACCGGCTGGACTACTTTGGAAGTGCCAGGCTTCCTCCACTGGCACTCAACATCTGTGGAGCTGATCTGCCACAAATATTGCCAATGCTGCAGGTGGCTTGCATTTGTACATCCCCTGTGCACAATCACAGACAGCGCTCTGCATCGCGCCATCGTCTCCCATGCAGATCTGTAAAAATAAAGTAAGTACCATTTGTTAGCATGCTATAATAGATTGAATGAGCAATAATACAAGGATGGTCCGGATCTGGGGGTGGGAGGGTTTATTTTTCCATAGTTTTGTCCTCTTGTCTGATTGTTGTTATTGTTTGTTTTTTCTGTATTTTTTGTAATTTGTGTTGTATTGGTTGTGATTGTACATTGTATTTTTCTAAATGTGTATGAATACATTTTTGAAAAACATTTGATCAACAATAAAAAAGGATTTGGTCAGGATCTAGACTCAGTGTGTAGTTTATTAATTAATCAATGCTCTCTACATTAGGAAAACACATACCAGTGTACCAGAGGGAGTCACACACAGCTGTGCCTAGATAACCAAACAGCTGTGCCTAGATAACCAAAATCCTTGAATCTACACACAGCAAATAAACTCAAATGACACAACGAGAAAAAGGAGATCACACATACAGTATAGTCGATATAAAACTGGCCGCTTCAATCTGAAGAGCAACTAAAACAAAACACGGGAGTGTACCTTGTTCTTGTGAACACTAATGTTATCCACAGCATACACAGAGACCCATGGGCGTAGGAAGCATCCTGAATGTGGGGGGGTCATTTTTAACGGGGGGTGTGGGATACCCCCCCCACAAAAATAAATAAATAGATTTCCTGTATTCTGGTGCATTTTTAACAGGTGGTTTGATACTTTTATGTGGCTATACTAGCATGAGGAAAATGATGGGTGCATTTTGTAATTTCATCCAGTAGTGAAGAAAGGAAACATATTTGATTATTAATTCAGAGCCGTCTTTGAATTAATAAAAAGCAGTTTAAATGCCCATTTTTTGTACATTTATATACAACAATAAATATGTGTGAGTGCATTGAGAGATATTGTTGTGGAGAGTCATTTATATATAAATCGCAAAATACATTTGTGAATCCTTCTGTGAGCATTTATTAATATTGAGACTGATCTGACTCCATACCGATGTTAAGTTCACCTAGGAATGGTATCATTGACTTAAATGTTCAAATAAATGTTGCTCTTCTGTCTATATTGGTCACATGATGCCCCTTGACTGAAATGCTTCCTGTTCAATATCCCCACTGATTTCCTTAACATTCTGGGATGTGAGTCCACATCACAATTTACTCTAAACTGTCATTTCCCTTTCATCACTCACCTCAGCAATGGACCTCTCTCCACTGTCCCTGTATTCTGCCTCTGACTCACTCTCAAGCGCCTAGATGTCAAGAGAGGTGGTGAAGTGATCATTATTTATTGAGCAGTATACTCTTTCACATTGAATCATAACAAGTCATACTGAATGTAAATACAACTGACTCTAAAGGTAAGTCCCAGTCTGTGACATTGGACATTTTGAAGACTCAAAGTCCCAAGCAGTAGGTAGAATATAGTCTATGTAATGTGCACAGAAAATAAATAGTTAACTGAATACTGGGATGGAAATGGCCTATAAGCACTCAGTAAAACATAAACACACAAAAAGCTTCTGAATGATAAGTATAATTCAAACATAATGCACATTACCATTTTGAGAGAGAGTACCGAAGTTAAAGAACTCCGAAAAATAATCTCTTATTGAACTGAGGCTCCAGTAAAACACACTGACTGCGGCTCTACATGGACATCAGTAAGCAGTTTATGAGTATTACCCCGGTTATGATCATATTGGGGATATGGTGTTTCCATGAGCACAGAGTGCACCTGCCCATTGCCTGAACAAGTTAGATGCTGCGTATCACAGCGCACTGAGATTTGTGACAAACTGTAAAGCATTAACCCATCACTGTAACCCTGTATGCAAGGGCTGGTTTGCTTTCACTAACTGTACGGAGGCTCAGTCACTGGTACATTTTATTATACAAAGCCATGTTAGGGAAACTTCCATCTTATATCTGCTCCCTGATCTCACGGCGAATTGTAAGTGGCTACTGCCTGAGATCGAATGCTGTGGTTTTATTAAATGTCCCAACTGCTAGGACTGTCTTAGGGAAGACAGCTTTTAGATGCGGCAGCTCCTCTTTCTTGGAATAGTCTGCAATTGAAATGGAAACTGAGCAATCTGGTGCCACTAAATGTTTTTAAGCTCGGTTTGGATGCTACTCAATCGGAAGCTGTTGGTACCTGCTCATGTGGATAATTATTGTAAATTGTAAATCCCTGTAATGATGCTGTAAGATGTCCTTTTTGTTGTTCTGTCTATGTTTTTATGTTTCATGTGGAACCTACTTGAGCAGGTCTCCCTTGAAAAAGAGATCAATGATCTCAACGTGACGGCCGCTTGTGATGGTGACGCGTATTGTGCGAGACCAGAGACCTGTAGTTCACTGAGCGGTTTCACCACAAAAAAATGTGTAACTTCACAGTTTTACGACACATTTTTATTTTTTTTACTTGCAAAATGTTATTTTAGATTGACAAACATCATATGTGTCATTCGTGGCACAATTCAAACGGGATCAAAAGATAACTTTTCTCTCTCCATTGACTTCAATGTATAATTTTCCCCTTCCGGGGTCCCATGGAGGCTCCCGGAAGGGGAGGGACTTCCGCCTCTATATTTTCAGCATTTTGGGCAAATGTAATCTTTTTATTTTGTGATTTAGTTGATTAAATTATTATGAATTATTTGACTATCAAAGATTATAATTGAAAAATAGTAAAAGGCAACACTCAAAAGGTATAAGGGGTCATATTGTACAGTTTCTTATTAGTATAAAAGTTAACATATCTAAACATACCAACCACCGACCTGCATAAATGATAACACAATCTCAAACTAATGAACTTAACTCTTACAAAGTCATTATTAAGAATCTCAAAAAATAAAAATGTCTCAATATTACAAAAATAATGACTAAGTATTGCGAAAACGATGACTGAGTTTCTCGAAACAAAGAGTAATGTTAAATGTGTCCTTAACATGAATTACCTAGTATCTAATAGGTTTACTTGTTTATATTCGTACTACAAACTTTATTGTTGTTTTTAACACAAGGCTCAGATCTATTTTTGTTTAGAGGATGGTGGGGCCAAGCGTTCAAGACAGACAAAAAAACTGCATTTTAACTCTGAGTGCCCATATTCCCCACAGCCCGTGAACGCAGCAGCAGCCAGCACATTTCATAATTTGTTTTTCTTTTAGATTTATACAAAATAAGACTTAATATTACGAAGAATATCCTATATTACAAACAAATGACATACAATTTAAAAAAGTTACTTAACATTCCAAAATAATTACTTAATATCTCAAGTAATGGCTAAGTACCTAATATATGTCTTAATATCACAAAAATAATGATGTAATATTACAAACAAGAGTTAATAGCTTAAAAAGAGCGTTACATATGTCTTAAAATAATTCCCTAATATCTAATAATGTTTCTTGTTTCTTTGTACTACAACACAAGGCTCAGTTTTTTAGTTTTTTTTAAACGACGATGGCTGCGAAGCGTCATCAAGACAGAGGGGGGGAAAACAAGCTGCATCTTACCTCTGAGTGCCCATATTCCCCACAGCCCCTGAACGCGGCTAGCCAGCAGCAGCAGTAGACTGGGTGAAGATGGGCGGACTGTATAACGTGTTCCTCTGCTCCTTCTTTCTCTCTGCATCATCTCCTCTTTGCATCCAATTCAATGCAAAACAACCCAGTCCTGGTCAAGGTCCCCCGCGAGCCCCGAGCTGAATGCCCCTCTGCCCCCGGGGTTCCAGTGGAGAGGCTCCCGGTACCGGAGAAGATCCCCGATGGAGAGGCCTCGCTGCCTCGAAAACGCTCCTCTACCGGCTGGAAAACTGTCCGAAGAGGGGGTCTGCAAGGAGGAATTGACCTCGGTTATGCCCCAACCACTCCTGGAACAACACCTGGCCGACTGGAGTGTCTCCAGGACAAGAAGAGGTGAGGTGTTGTTTGGTTAGCAGGGACAGGGTGCTGTGTTTTCGGGGAGATCGCTTGGGTGTGTGCCTTGGTGGAAAGAACCAGTTTAGCATGTTAGCTGTTAGCCGCTCTTCTGTGATGGAACGTCACGCCAAAGTGTGCCTGGAAAACCAGCATTTTAATAGTTATACTTGAATATTTAACGTGACACGCACTGTAGGGGAAAAGGGAAACATATATTTAGAGTCACCAGGGTCCACTCTTTAATTCGGCTTGATTAAACACCACGAAACCCTTGTATATTCTTTACATCTTGCACGTTTTTGAATCGTTGTCGAGGCATATAAATACATGATATGCAAGCCGCGAGCGCTCGTATGATGGAACATCACGCCAAAGTGTTCTTGGAAAACCAGCATTTAAATAGTTATACTGTCTTTTTTATTATGACACGCACTGTAGGGGAACAACTTCTATTTTAGAATCAGCAGAGTCCACTGTTTAATTCGGCTTGATTAAACACCACGAAAGGCTGTTTTAACACTCGCAGTTACTAGTAACTTTGTACACACGATATCCTGATATTAGCCAGTCGCGAGCGCTCCCGTGATGGAACGTCACGCCAAAGTGTTCTTGGAAAACCAGCATTTTAATAGTTATACTGTCTTATTTAATATGACACGCACTGTAGGGGAAACACCAAACATATATTTAGATTCCCCAGAGTCCACTCTTTCATTCGGCTTGATTAAACATCACGAAAACCTTGTATATTCTTTACAACTTGCAAGTTTTTGAATCGTGTTGCCTCATATGTCCTGTCGCTGAGGCATCTATTGTGCATGCAGTGTTACTAATCTACACACTATTTTACTATCAACATTTGGTCCGCACTGACAAACGACAACACCAACATCATTTTACATGTATTAAAAAAACACGCTTAAACTTAAATAGTAACATTGTAATATAATACGTGGAAAAGATAAATGTTGCATAACCAGTAGTTTTACTTTTGATATTTCTAGCTGATAGCACTTTATATTTATCTGAAATAGTCCATTGTGCAGAATGATTACTTTTACTTAAGTTACATGGTGAAATCGGGGCTTTTACTGGTGTTTAAAGACGGTACTAATTCTACTTTTACTTAAGTAAAGGAGTGCTTCTCCCGACACTGATTACCTATAATTACAGCGTTTGAATTAAAGACTGCAGTATTACACAGCAGTTAGCTCTACTACCTGGTCCGTGACACTTAAATACAGTTGTTATTGACTGTGTTGAGGTAGGCTGTTATCACGTTAAAGGGAAGCAGACAGATTCAATCCATTTGATTGTCTGCAGGGACTCTCCTTCCCCCCCTGGGAAAGGTCACCAGGGCCCGAGGCAGCACCAGAGTTTCCCGGCACTGAGGTTTTTAGGGTAGTAAATGGTGTCCTGACATGTTTAGGCAACACAAGATGAGAGACAGATAAGTCTTCTTCCGTGTTCGATGCTTCTGCAAATAAAACCTACCATGTGACTCATTTCTGTAGAACAACAGGTTGTCAAGTCTTTCACTGGATACATATGTTTCTTTACTCTTTAAAAATACTGAATTTGCATATGCACAAGTATTGTAAAAGTTGGGCTTCTCGATTTCAAGAACAGTCTCTTAACGATAAAACGATTTGCATTTTATAATCAGATATTCAAATGTACTCTGTTCTCCCTTTCATGATGCTTTCAGTCAACTTCCATCCAACCAGTAGCTTGGGAAGCAACCATAGTTATGTTTTAAAGTGCAGGTTTGTACTTAAATTCTCTTTTAACTAAATCAAAAAAATGTCTGAGTGCAATTTCGCAATATGGTAATTCACAAGCTGGCTCAAAGTGATCTAATCTCTGATCAAAATGAACGTTATTTGGTTGCAAAATAATCAACAACTTTTACTCTAGGGCCGCAACTAATCCGTTATTCATTTAGACGTTCTTTTCACTCCCAACATTTTTATGTAAAAGTCTTATCGGTCTATTTATTGGCAAAACACACAAATAGTCTCATTATATTTAACCGAGGGAAAGCTGCATGGAAGCAGCAACATACTAACCATAACCCACCTATCGTTTGAAACCCATTCTACTCATTTATACACAATAAAACGCCATTTGGTGC
>NW_022992326.1:0-25166 GCF_902827175.1 Gymnodraco acuticeps | reverse complement strand
CAGATGCTGTCAGGCAAAATATAAAGGGCCTTTCACTTTAACAGATATTTAGCATAATGGTTGTCATTGTGATCAGTGTTTGTTTGCTTTTTCCTCAGATTGTGACTTATATTTACATGTATTCAAATATACACACTTATGAGTTGAAGTGGGCTAGAGTCTCTAAGTGTGGACCATCGGTGCATGTCACTGCAACTCTGCACTTGTTTCCTATCATTTAGTAACTAATAGCTGAATGATATGAATCAAAAGAAGCACTCAGACATGTTTGAGATTTTGGCTCAGAAATGTAGTAAGGGTTGTCTGAAAAAGCAGAAAATCCTTGTCTTCTGAAGGCAAGATTACACCTTCTGCATCGGAGTAGCTGAGTAGGTCTATGTGACACGTATTTTTCTGACTTGCTCATGACTGTAATCACCAGAGCCCAAACTGTGTCCGTTTTTAAATGCAAGAACTTTAGGTTTCAAGCTTCTTATTTAGTAACCACTGAATATATTATCCCTGAAACTAGAATTAGGCTTGCATTACTGCTTATTTACAAAGAGAAAGGTTGTTGTGTAACAGTAGGTTACAGAAGCACACTATGCGCTAGCCCCCATGTGAAAAAACTAAAGAAAAAGGCATGCACTCTCCTTCAAACATCCCCACTGTATGTCCACTTACACTGTATATGCAGCCCTGAAGAACACATTTCTGCCATAAGTATCTCGGACATAATGCTTTATATTTTGTATTTGCAACACAACATAACAAATGCCTACAGATCTAACATGTGCATCTAAACGGGGCCTCTTGCACGTATATCAACATTGATTACTGCTCCACGGAAACGTCCTTGCTGTACCTCACAGGCTAATTGACACATCAAGCCAAGAATACAAAACCATTTTAAAGCAAGATTCTGTAATACTCATCTTATCAATAGCAAGCTGAGATATGATGGCAAATCGTTTTTAGAGAAAAACATTTATCCAAATGATATTTGATCAAAAAGAGGCCTATTTCCTTTCATCAATGTGCACCAAGCAATTCACTTCAGACCCAAGAGTCAGAGGGCTCAACACACTGCTGAAGAGTGTGAAGGAGCTGCACAGTCAGTCACTGGTGAAGCCTTGAACTGCACTGAGCAAAGAGTCAAGGAAGACATTAGAGGTGATGTGGTAAACATATTTCAGCAAGGGGCTCCTGGGATACATGATGAGTGAGTAGAGGAGTATATCTTCTTGGTAAATAAGTACTCTATCTGTATTTTTTTATTTTTGTTTTACTTTTATGTATGCACCATGACATCAAGTCAAATTCCTCGTACGTCTCAACCTACCTGGTAATAAACCTGTTTCTGATTCTGATTGATGGCACTTCAAGGAAGGAAGAGTATATATAGATACAGTACACATGTGGAATACATACATACTGTTGATGTCAACTGTTTTTACTAAGACTTTGTATTTATTTACAATGTATTTGTGTGTCTGCACAGTAAAATGATGGAGTTTCACATACTAAAATAATCATGGCATGAGGCATAAACCAGCCACACTTTATAAAACATGTGTATATTCCAATTATCTGCAGACATCAGCTATTACCAGTAAATGGAACAATATGGCAACAAAAAAAACGGCCCTTCATAATGGTACATTTGCATTTACCAAATATTCAGCTCAGAAGGACATTACATCATCTCACGGTGAAGCTTAGCACATATTTTTAAATGATGAAAACAAACTGTTTTGATGTTGTTCCAAAGCCTTAAGACGGATCAGCGGGGTATCAAGAGGCATCTGATGAGTTGTTGACCGTCTGATACTAATAAGGCACCTCTGACAGCGACTTTAGGGAGGCACACACAGAGCATTCCTTAAATATGATTGGCACTGCAGGGCTGTGGTTTTGTTCACATAACAATACAGATTACTTTATTATAAGATCATACATCTGTAGCATAGAAGCTCAGTAAGCTAACTGACATGGACATCACTCTATTCTGCTAGGAGATTAACTGTATTGTCTAAAGTTGGGGAAAGACATTAATTCATGACAGAATCATGATTCTTATCTGAATGGATACGCAACAAATGTCTTCCAAATAACATAGACATTGCTACTGATGCAACATTAATGTGTGGTTTTATTAAAAAGATTCCACAAAATATCAGTTTATTTTACGTGAAATGTATTTTTAAAATTGGCAAGTAAATATAACCTTTAGTCTTAAATTTGCCACTATAATTTGACATGATTGCAATCAGTTGATATACATGATTTGAATATGCAAACTCCTACGTTTTAAACTCACACACACCTGCTGTTATGCCATCATTTGCCACACCGAAGTTAACTGGAACAGATCTTGAAATAAGCACCCCACGTACTGAATCCAAAATCGATTTTGATTCAAATCCATCATTACCAAAAGATTCATATGCTTTGTGTTTTCTCTCTCAACCTTTTTGGAATCCAGTCATTGAGACAAGTTATATTATTATCATCCAAAATGTGAGATATCTGAAACTAAGATTTTCAGTGACTTCACCATCATCCATGTTCATGTAGAAAATAATGTAAAGATAACAAGTAACAATACAAATAGTGAATAGTTGTATCTGTGTTAGTGAAGTTATTTTGAAAAGGTTTTTCAATAATGATTGAAAAATCTCCTCAAGGTGTTGTTATGTTACCTTACTTTGTGTAACCTTGAAAGTCATGCCATCAGTTAGCTGTCCTCTACTCTACGCTGACAGTCTTTTCACCTCTCCCTGCATTACTGCTGCTGCACTGGGCGAAACTAATCTCAGACTGTTTAGCGGTGATTGTGGCGCCATTATCTGTGATGAGACAAGGCTTAATTCTGCCATCAGTTCCGTGCCTGCATGAAAGTGCTTTGACAGATTATTTTGTCATGTTTGCAGCTATTCACAGGTGATTCTACCCTCTATGGTGATTATTTCATTTATCATGTGACACAAATTTAAAAATAATTTTGTCACAGCGTCCAGCCTGGTGTGTGAAATTGCACATTATAGTTTTGAAAGGCACAACAAATATGAAGGTTATTATTATAATTATTATTGATGTGCTTGCCAACCTCTTTAAATAACATGGGTTTGAGTGTCTTGTTTGCGTGTCATTGGTGCAGAGCTTGATACTGTACCTATGATAACATGCGCCCCCAGCCTGGCCATGTGGCGGACTACCTCATAGCCGATTCCCCTGCCTCCTCCTGTCACTATGGCAACCTTGCCATCTTGTCTGGGCATCACTGGCAGAAGCAGAAGAGGACACGCAGATATCAGTAGGAATGTCATTTGATAAGGACGCTGCTTCAAGACAGGCCACTATTTCACAATATGAGGAGTCCTTGTAGTAAGACTTTTAGATGGTCTGTAAATCTCAGATGGACTTTATTTGCGTTTTTACATTCTATGGCGCAATTTTCCTTCACTTTCCCAAATAACTTTGTGTCTTAAAGTTTCACTGTGGTACTTAAACTCTGTTTTTGTAATGCAAATTACAGTAAGCTTTAAATGAGACACATTCTTTTTTTCAGGCCATGTGCAGACAATACCTAAACAAGTTTGTTTTTGTTCATGGTCGTCATCAGATACGGATTTTCGTGTGATGATGAGCATGGATAAATAAAGCTTTTTTTGCATTTTTTGCAAATGTACGCTAATCAACTTTGAACCAAAGTTGATAGTAATTTATATAAATCAAAACACAAGTGATTTGTTGTGCATGTCTTACTTCTGACCCAGCGTAAATAAATAAATATCTAATTAAAACAACACAAATAGTTTCCAATTACATTCAAACTGATTGAACTTTTCTTTTAGCAATATCTACTGTATTTCATTGGTTAATAATCAGTTGTGTAGGCCTACTGTCAGTCAAGCGTTTTCATCTACCTGTAGCAAAGACACGTTCTGTATCTGTTTACAAAACTTTGTTGTAAAAAGTGGAGATTAAACCAATATCAATTTGCGACAAATGCAAATATTTTAAAATACATTATGTGAGAAAAGTATGTACTGTTAAGCTCTTCTGGTGAATTCGGCAAACATAACAAACAAACAAGACAACATTTCATTTGACTCATGTTGCTACTTCTCTCCAACTAATGTTAGCTAACGTTAACATTGCTAACATTACGTTAACGTTAGCCTCCTGCACGCTGGGTGTTTCAATTCATTCATGTAATATTTAAATAACAAAGCCAGTCTCTAACGTCCATGACTCTGGGACTAAAGGTTGCCCCGTTACGGAGTGTGACACTATTCAGCGGAAGTGCACCACAACAACGTATCGAGAGTTAAACGCACCTGGCAGCCTGAAAGGTCTGATGAGCAGCTGAACCAGCAGGACCTTCAAAGCAAGCAGGTAAAGTTTGATAATTGGTAGAAGATAACACCGGATAGCGGATAACATCTCTGCCTGGAGCTGTCACTGGGTGAGCAGTGCAGTGGAGGAACAGCTCCGGGTAGAAAGAGCAGTTCCGTCTATGGGATACGTTCCAATATGAAGTCGTCCATCCTCGCTTCCCTCCTTGTCGACAGACACATAGTGGACAACGTTATTGTAATAATACCAACTCATACTGAATTTGAAAAGGGCGTTCTACTTGACTAATAGCTCTTACAGCCCAGTAACTGATTGGTTGACCTTGAAAGAAAATGCCCCCCCCCCCCCGCAGCTATCCATCACTTATCTATAGGGGAGGTGGGATAAGTGTTTGATTGAGGGGCCTCTTTACTGCCGCTTTGCTGCCTGATGTGCCGTATGATCCTTCTCTTTAGATCCACCCAGCATATTGCTCCCTTCAGCTAACTGACTATCTCATTAACTGCTGCCAAAGAGGTCACAAATGACAGAAGCAAAAGAGGCATGACACCCTAGTTTGATCCGTAATATCCCAAGATAGGCTTTAGGCGCAGCATTACAGCTCCTGTCTGCAGCCCTTCGCCTGCATTGTGTCGGACTGGTGGATGTTTTATGATTCCCTCTCCTGGGATCACTTACGTCCATCACACCAGTCTACTTTTGTCAGAGGCTAGTCAGGCTGCTGTGATATAATAGATAGATAGAACTTCAGCTGTGAATAATATATTTTCTTTCTGATATCTGATCCTTAGTTTTCAAATAGACTATACATTTTCTTAAGTTTAGTAGCCTGAAGATGCAATCAAATAAATATGTTCAGCATCATAAGAGTGTCGATTACAGCTTTAATTACCACTTCCAGAGATACTGACACTGCATGCCAAACTATACCACTGAGAACATTTTTAATGGGCTTTTAAGATTTAAATGTAAAGATGAAATATTACATAAGTCATTGATTTTATCTTTTGAGGTGTACCATGTTTTCTGCATCCAAGTTTGTCATCTCTACCTCATCCTCAGAGCTTTGGGGAACAGTGATTTGTTGCTGTTTTAGCCCTAGAGTGATCACATGTTGCCAAGATGCTAAAAGCCCGTGAATACATGCAAATGTTTTCCTTTCATATGAGCATCCTTTAAAATGTATGCTTAATGTTCGGGTTTCTAAAATTAGTGGCAATCATTCAACCACCTCTCTTTGAGCGAGGCATATCCTTCCACGAAGCTCAGCTGAAATTAGTAACATTAATGCCTCAATGTGTGTAATTGAGGACTGTGAAGCGACCAGGGATTCACTACAAGATTCACCTTCCCTTTCAGAAATGTTAAAATGTAATGACCTGTTGTTAGTTTAATATGTAAGTCCTGTGTGAGAGTGAAAGCTGATTAAGGGTTATCACTGAATCTACTTTATCATTTAAAAGAATGGATTTGCTTGCCACAAAAGCTTAATTTGGTACAGTCAGATGGCTGAGAGGGCCACTCTACATTTTTGAACAGTCTTGTATTCCTTGAGGCTGTGAAAAGGGACTCTATATAATGGAGGATATTTGGTATGAATGGGTTGCAAAAAAATTGAATGTGCAAAAAAAAAAAACATACTTCTGAGCAACACTTCAATAAGAATAGAATAAATTACCAGCCACTGATTAAAGAAATTGGATGCTTAAAATCAAAATGTGTGCAGAATTGAAAAGAAACAGGTTCTGGTTGTTGAATCGATTGTAGTAGCTTTTTGTGAGTTGACATAATTGCAACTGATTGTTAAAAGTGAATGAATTAAACCAAATCGTATTGTGGCAGACTGTGATATCAGCAATAAGATTTTCACCCAGTGAATCTGCATCATATTGTTTTGTGATGAAAATTGGGATTCATATCCCCAAAATGTGAACGGGCAGCCTACTGCTGTGATGGATTGTGCTTGGCTTGCAGGGCAGGAGCCAGCTGAATTATCTATGGCACTCAAAGTAGGCCAACCAAACTCTGCAAGTATTCTTTTCCACCAAATTACTATCATTTATGTTAAAGACAGGTCTGGAGCATTCACAATCACGTCCCTTCTTTTCTGTTGGCGGGGAAATCATTAGCATTAGTTTGTGCCTTGCCTGCTTTCCAGTCAGGCCAAAAGCAGCAGCGCTGATATGCACTCGGCCCCAGCTATTAAAGTCTGCTTTGAAGGAAGTTAAATGAACAGCAACATAAAGTGACAGTGTCATCACCACTGCCCCGATGGAGGCTGAGCAAGCTGTGTGGGTATTTTAAAATGTGTATTTGTAGCTGTTAATGCAAGCTAAGAGGACGTGTGTGTGTTTGTGTGTGCGTGCAAGTGTTTGTTCTGCTGCAGCCTGAGAGATTGTGGGTCAGCGAGGCGAGATGGCCAGCTATTGTTTAAAGGAAATCGCATCTCACGCATGACTATGGGATGATTATTTGGGATGATGGGTTATCAGAAAGACAGCCCTTTACACACATAAACACACACACAAATGAAGATGTGCTGGGAACAGAAAATGACAGCAGGGTGTGTGATGTAAATGACATGTGAGCAGCATCCAAATAGCTTCAAACAACAGTCACCTAGTCCTATATGACAACCACTGGCTGGCTGTCTTATTTAGAAAATCTGGTTTGACAGCAACTATGAGATCCCTGTGTGTGTGTGTGTGTGTGTGTGTGTGTGTGTGTGTGTGTGTGTGTGTGTGTGTGTGTGTGTGTGTGTGTGTGTTGTGTGTGTGTGTGTGTGTGTGGTGTGTGTGTGTGTGGTCGTGTGTGTGTGTGTTGTGTGTGTGTGTGTGTGTGTGTGTGTGTGTGTTCGTGTGTGTGTGTGTGTGTGTGTGTGTGTGTGTGTGTGTGTGTGTGTGTGTGTTGTGTGTGTGTGTGTGTGTGTGTGTTGTGTGTGTTCCTGCCAGTTAAAATGTAATCTTTATTTCATGTTTCTCATAGATGTATTCCTTGTGAGAAAATAAGTTGCAGGATGTTGGATATTTTTAGCAGAAAATGCAAGAAACAGTTTCTAAATAGGATTGTTTTGACACACTGTTTTTTAGCACTTTGCTTCGCGTTTGTTTTCGTTACTGATCAGCCCAGAGGGGATGGCAGGTAAGGTGTCATATTGTGAAGAAAGGGGATTTTCCGGATGTATCATGGCGTATTTGGGCTCCAGAGTGCAACAGCTTGTGTGAATTGATCCGGATGTTTTCTCCCGGTTTGAGATGAGACGTCTCCCTTCTCTGAGAGGCAGATAATCAAGATGGACTTGAAGCTCAGAGACTGCACCAGAGCTGCAGGATATATGCACCAAATGAGACAGCATGTGAGCATTGTTTTTGCAACATCAAGCATATGGCTGTGTTTCCGACAGCTTTCTGTCTTTATTAGCTGCTTTATCAAAATATACTTTACATTCAAAACACATTTCATGCAGTTAAACCAGTTCCATGTCTTTTTCATTCTCTCTCGCTGATAAGGCTTAACTGGAAAACTACTGTAATTGAGCCATAATGAATTTACAGTTATGATTTGTGTCAAAGTTCAAACATTACTGCTTGAAAATTGTCTATTACATTTTTAGGCCTATTTTGTTTTATTTTGACCACCACCACTACTGTAGCTCGCTCTAATCGTCAGTCCATGGACATTTCTCTACTCTTTGGTGGCCGAAGACTTTGACCTCCTAGACTAAAATGTGCATAGAGGTCAAGTGGCAGTGGCTCAGTCAGTAGGGGCTTGGACTGTGAGCGGACGTGCGTGACTTTGGTCTGAGGAGGAAATAAGTGAATTGTTTGTTTTGTGGATATCTTTTGTTTCGTCAAACTTATAGTTGTGTTTTTTGTTGTTGTTCTGAGTCACCCCCAAACAGCCTTGCTGGCTGGGGGTTTCCCCTGACCTGTGTGTTTTTTTTCTTCGATCGGACGGATAAACTGGCAAAGAAAACGGGAATGGAATTATCAACTGCGTCACGGATCACGGACATTGACAAATTACAGCAGAGTACGGAGAAAGACGGGACATCAGTGAATGAAAAAGGAATGGAAAATGACAACGGAAATGCGAATGGACAAAATGAAAAAACAGGAGTGGGAAAACAAAAGGAGGTGAGAGAACTGTTTGAGTTGAATGTGGAGGAGGAAAAATATAAAAAGGAGCTTACAGTTGTGGTGACGGTGGAGAGTGGAAAAGCAGTAACTGTTATGGATTTGCTAAAAGGAGTTAAAAAAGAATGCGGAATTGTGATGGGGTGTCGGGTGAAAGGAAATGGGCTATATGAAGTGACAATGGCTGAAGAAAAAGGAAAAAATAAACTGTTGGATGGAATACGAATAAATGGGGCTTTGGTGCGGGGCAGAGACTGCATGACAAAAGAGCTCACGGTGTCATTCTTAAATATACCTTCGTATATATTGGACAGTTCAATTAAAGGCAGATTGGCAATGTGGGGGGTTCTGCCTGTCTCGGCAATAAAGAGAAGAATGTGGCCTGGCACTGATGTGGTTGATGGGACGAGGTTTTTGAGAGTGGAGTTCAACAAGGAAGTGCGGTCACTTCCTTACTCCACAAGGTTCGAGACTCTAGAGGGGCCGGAATACTTTAGGGTGATTCATGACAAGCAAGTACCGGTCTGCAGGATGTGCATAAGGCCAGGGCATTTATACAGAGAATGCCCTGAGTTTAAATGCCATAAATGTGCGAAAACAGGGACACTATGCCCGGGACTGTGTGACTCGGGAGGAGGGGGCGAGCGGAGCCAGGGGGAGAGAAAGTGCACAGGCGGAAAATAAAGTGGAGAATGGAATGGAGGAAGAGGAAGGTGGAAGTCAGGAAGAAAGTGAAGAAGAGGATATACATGATAAGGCTGGGAGCAGGATGAACGAGGAAGCTGTGGCTGCTGTCGCGGCGTTGTTTGTGGCGGCTGATGCAAAGAGGGCAGCTGATGAGGCTGCCATGGGAGGTGGAGGAGATGGAGCGAGGAAGAAGGGGAAAGCAGACGAAGGGAACATGTGTAGTAGCAAAGCAAATACTGCTGCTGTTCCGGCTGCTGTGGACGATGGACAGACTGCGAGGAGTGGTGAAGGTTTGGCTGAGACTGAAGCAGAGGCTGTGGTGGATGTTATTCTGGGGGCAGAAACTGATACCGAGGCTGAAGCGGACGTTGAAGGTGAACCTGATCCTGAGGATGGAGGAGGAGCTGTCGGTGGGAGGAGAGAAGGAGAAGGAGAAGGAGGTGGAGGACAGATGGCTGAGGGAATGGAGGTCAGCTCGGTTGTGTCGGACATGGAGGAGGAGGGAGGAAACGACGAGGAGAACGAGTCTGAGGACGAGGAGGTGGAGATAACAAGGCCCATAAAGGAGAAGATCGTTGGCGGGGCGAATGCTGGGACAAAGAGCAGAGGGATGAGGAGAGAATCCAGCAGGCTAAATGCAAAGAGGAAAGACGATAAGGAGAAAGTGGTGGAGAGAAGACGGGTGAAAGCGAAAGGAGGAGCTGCAAAGGGTCCGGACAAAAAATAAATAGAATGGAAAAAATAATAACATTAATAACACTTGTAATGGTGACAATTTCCTCTTTTAATGGGAATGGGCTGAGGTCAAAGGACAGGAGAGAGCAGGCCTTAATAATATGCGACTCAGACATCATTTGCTTGCAAGAGACACATTGGGATGAAAGGTGTGTGGAGGATGTAAGGAAAGAATGGATGGGAGAAATGTATGTAAATAATGGGAGTGTGGGTGCTAGAGGGGTGGCAATATTAATTAAAACAGGGGTGGTAACGAATATAAGGAAAGTTGAGGATGATGGTGTTGGGAGAATGGTTGGGATAATGTTTGAATGTATGGGGGAAACATTTAATTTAATAAACGTTTATGCACCGAATGAGACAAGGAGGAGGAGGGAGTTTTTTGAAGGGTTGAAGGATAAATGTGGGGGAAAATGTATGATTGTTGGTGATTTCAATGTGTGGTGTTCGAAGCTGGATGTGTCTGTGAATATGGGTTTTAATAGTGATTCATCACGTGGTGCGCTCAAAACAATAATGGGGACAAATGGGCTGTTGGATGTGTGGAGGGAAAGGAATAGGGAGAGGGTGTTTTCTAGGAATCAAGTGGTGGGAGGGATATTAAAACAGAGTAGAATAGATTTAGTGTGGAGTAATTTAGGGGAGAAAATTGGCGGAATTGAATATAGGAATACTGCCATGAGTGATCACAACATATTGAGTTTCTGCATTGGAACAGTGAGAAAAGGGAGGGGGGGGGAAGTGTGGTGCTTAAATGCCTGTCTGCTGAAGGATGATGGATATAAGGTTAAAGTGAGAGAGTGTATAGAAAAAAGGGAGGTTTGAATGGTGAGGATGTGGGAGTGTGTTGGGAGGGGTTTAAAAATGAAATAAAAGGGATAAGTATAGGTTTTTGTAAAAATAGGAATAAAATAGAAAGGAGAAAGAGAAAGGGTTAGGGAAGAGTTAAAGGTGGAAGCTAAAAAGGTAGATATAGAAATAGGGAGAGATATAGATGAGTATAGTCGGTTGAAGGATGAGTTGGGGGGAGATAGAGAAGAGAAAGTGTCGAGGTGCTATAATAAGAAGTAGGCTAGGTATGCAGTTGAGGGAGAGAAAGTACAGGGTTTTTTTTGGCGCTAGAGAAGGTAAAGCAGAGAAAGAATAATAGAGAGAGGGTTGAAGGAAATGGAGGAGAAATAATATCAGATTTTGTAGGGATTGCTGAGAGAGTTGAGGAATTTTATAGGGAGTTATTTGAGGCGGAGGAGATTGATAGGGAGAGCTTAGAACAGGTGATAGATAGTATGGAAGCGAGATTGAGTGATGAAGGTAGGGACATATGTGAGGGGGAGATAGGATTAGGGGAGATAGAATTAGCTATAGCAGGTCTGGGTAGGAATAAGAGTCCAGGGATAGATGGTCTGACGTCTGAATTCTATGTAGAATTTAGGGAGGGGTTGGCACCAATACTCCTTAAACTGTACAAGAGCTTGGAGGAGAGGGACGAATTGCCGGCAGGCATATCTACAGGGATAATTAGTATATTGTTTAAGAAAGGAAATAGGGAGAAGTTAGAAAACTATAGGCCACTTAGTATGTTAAACACTGATTATAAGGTGCTAGCACGGGTGTTAGCAAATAGAATTAAGAGGGTTATAAAATCAGTAGTGGGGAACACACAGGCGTATAGTATTCCAGGGAGAGATATTTGTGACACTATTAGTAGTATTAGGGACACAATTAGTCACATGAAGGAGGGTAAGGGTGGGATAGTAGTTAGTTTAGATTTAAATAAAGCTTTTGATAGGGTTAGTCATGGTTTCTTGTATAGAGTGTTAGAAAAGGCAGGGTTTGGGAAAAGATGAATAGGGTGGGTAAGGAGGATTTATAGTAGTGCAGTCAGTTGCGTTAAGATTAATGGGGTGGTAACCAATGTGTTTAAGTTAGGGAGGTCTGTCCGGCAAGGATGCCCTCTATCAGCAATGCTATATGCGCTGTCAGCCGAGCCCCTAGCGACGCTGCTGAGGCAAAACAGGTATATCAAAGGAGTGGAGGTGCCAGGAGGGGGGGTTAGTTTAGTTTATCAGTATGCGGATGACACCACCATTACAGTTAAAGATAGGGAAAGTGTTAGGGAAGTGTTGAAGACAGTTAGTTTGTATGGTAGGGCATCAGGAGCTAGGGTGAATATAGAAAAGTCAGAGATTATGTATATAGGACAGGTGAGGGATAGGAGTTGTGATATAGGGTTGAAGGAAAATAAGGATTATTTTAGGGTGTTGGGGATCAATTTGGGAATTAAAGATGTGGAGGGTAGGGACAGACAGTATGTAGAGTTAGTGAATGGTTTAGTGAAGACGTTGAGGTTTTGGAAGATGAGGGGGCTTAAGTTGAGGGGGAAGATAGTTGTAGTGAATGGGTTAATTATGAGTAGGGCACTTTATATAATGACAGTTTTAGATGTGCCGGATAGTGTAGTGAATGAAATAGATAAGATAGTTAGTGAGTTTATATGGGGTGGGAGGGGGGTAAAGATAGCTAGAGAAGTGTTAGAAAATGAGTGTAGGGATGGAGGGTTAAAGCTGATCAATTTAAGAAGGAAAATAAAAGCAATTAGAATTAAAATGATGGTTCGCTACCTTGGAAATAAGGAGGACCAGATATGGAAAATGTTCTTAAAAGAAAAAATAAATAAATGTGGAGGATGTGGTGATGGTGCTATTTTTATGGTGCTGAAAAAGGGGATGTTGAATGGTATGAGTGCTTATCAAAGGGAGGTAATGAGTGCATGGGGCGAGTTTTTGAAGTATGTTAGGTATGATTGTGTGAATGTGCAGCAGGTGTGGGAGCAGCCGATCTTCCTAAACCCTAGGATCACTCATGAGCAGTGTTCCTTGTTCAATCTGCCAATGTGGAGAGCGGGGATTAGGAGGGTTAAGGATGTAGTTTTAGAGTATGTACCAGGATTTATGAGGGCACAGGTGATAGTGGATGAGGTTAGGGAAATAGATGGAGTAATGTATTTAGGGACAGCTGAACGAATGATGGAAGAAATCAAAGAAGGAATGCCGAGTGAATGGTTAACAATGATTGAGAATGAGAGTATTAAAGGAAAGGAGAGTGTGGTTGATTTATATGTGGGGAAAGAGGATGTCAATGTAAAAATAGAAAATGTGAAAACAAAAAATATATATAAATGGTTAAAAGGGGATGTGATTAGAAGACCTGCATCAGAAAAAGTGTGGATGAGTGTTGTGAACGGTATGACTGGCAGGAGAATGTGGGAGAATGTGAAAATTAAGTGGAACAGTATTGAATGTGATAACTTTGATTTTGTGTTGAGGCATAATAGGGTGTTTAACAACCTGATCATTAGTCATTTTGATGCAACTGTTGAGAGAGAGTGTGATGTGTGTAAGGATCAGGTTGAAACGTGTTTGCATGAGTTTGTTGAATGTAAAGAGCTTGTTGGTTTTTTTTGGAAGGATGAAAGAGTTAATTGGTAGATGTTGGAATGAATGGTATGTGAGAGAAATGGAATGGAAGGAGCTGTGGCTGTTTGGTGTGATTGAGAAGAAGGATGAATGCAATGTGAATCTTTTAAATTATGTTCTGAGCCATGCAAGGCGTGCGGTCCAAATAAGGAGGAACATTGCCCATTTCGAGGGTAAAATGTCAGAGGTGTGGCATATATTGAAGAGGACAGTAAAAAGGGACATTAACCTTGTACTAATACATGTGGAAAAGGACATATTTTGCGAGGATTTTGTGGATGGCAGCAGGCTAGTTGAGCTGAATGAGGAGGGAGCATTGTGCTTAAACTTTGAACAGAAAACTAAAGGCACACTACCTTTAAGCTAGTGATATGAAAAATTGAATGTGTGTATTATGAGAAATGCTGTATGTATGTGATGAGATGTTAAATGTCTATTTTTGATAATAAAAGATTTTAAAATTTTTTTAAAAAGTAGGGGCTTGGACTGTGAGCTGTAGGGTTGCTCGTTCAAGTCCCCGAACAGACCTAAATATGGAGTGTGGAGTGTTACTTGGAGAGGTCCCAGTTCACCTCCTGGGCCCTGCCGTGGTGCCCTTGAGCAAGGCACCGGACAACTCCCTTCCCCCCCACTCCCATTGCTCCCCGGGCGCTGTACAATAGCTGCCCACTGCTCCTAGTAGACTCCTGGTACTAGGACGGGTTAAATGCAGAGGCCAAATGTCACTCTGTGTGCTCTGCATGTGTGACCATTAAAGAGGGGTTTCATCCCTCCGATTCTAAGATTCTAAGTGCGAATGCATGCACACGTACGTGGTTGCAGCTATTGTAAATGGACACTTGTTTTTTTTAAGCGAGGCCAATGGTTTGCCCCTGGCCCCGCCTCTCAGCATGCAGGAAGTACAACATGGCAGAAAATATCCTATGGTGGTTTGTAACCAACTGAGTCTCTTGCTGTTCCTTGAATTTGTCCAACAATTTACGGAAGTTACTGAATGTCTTTATCTCTCTAAATGAGCTTTTCTTTCTGTTGGTTAACACTATCCACGAAAGAAACATCCTCAACACACTCATTAACTCGCCTACGGCAGTGAGTTGCTATATTCATACATGGGCTCAATTGGACATTACACAGGCTTTGTACTCAGAAGCTGGAATGGTAAAGTATGTTGGATGTCTTGAAGGAATGATTTAACCATTGGAGATCTCAAAAACAGTACAGATCCATTGGGTAACATCTAGATAAGTTCAGGGTTGCGGTGCATGTGTGAAAGGGCCTACACCGACAGTGTCCCACGGGGCTCTACCCACAACGGCATGGTGTTTCAACTCAACAACAACTCTCTATAAAAACTAATACTTAAACCGTAAGAAGGAGAAAGAATGGAAGAATCCTCAGGAGAGGCAATTCGAAGAGCCATCCCCCGCACCAGATGGCTGCCTGTGCACTACCGTAGGAGCCGAGGGTGGGAATAGGCAGAGGACTGTACGTGGACAGATTTGGTAATTGTGTCGCCTCAGCTGCAGTCGCCACAGGCTTTCCATGGGGAGATGAGCCAAAGGCCAGCTTGTAAACATGAAAGTGAAACCTAAGATTTCTGCAAGTGTTTGCGCTGGCCGACTGCACACAGCATAACAGCATCCTGCATTCACATCAGCTATTAGATTTGTGTCATCTCTTTTTGACTTACAGACATTTGAAACAAAACAAGTCACAAATGCAGCAAAAATAACAATCGACACTTTTATTTTGGGGGATTTTCTTAAACTTGTACATACTGTAGTTAATCGTACCTACCTATCAATCAGTTAGTAGTCAAATGCATTAATTAAGTAATACTGATCGTTACAACATTACTATTGTGAGACTGAATTCACCTGTAGATGCTTTTTTAATCTACATTTGTAAAACTGCCTTCTTTTGTATTCCTATGCATTCATGTGCAGATATTTTAGAATTCATTATGCTAGTTGTGTGTATCATTAATTCATCTTGTGACGACAGCAATCAGTGTGTGTGGTTGTGTGTGTGTGCGCACTAAAGGTTCATCAAAAACATCCGAAACTCTCCTTACTGTCTTTGGGGAGAGGATGCCATTCCATTAGTGGATGTAGAATGAGGAGCAGTGGGAGGGATATTTGCTTGCACCAATTAAGTATGTCATTAAATATGTGCAACACACTCACACACACACTCAAACGCAGACACACAGTATTTAACACATTTAATTGAACAGTCTGGGAGTCAGTGTGTGCGTGCCTCTGTTTTTCTGAAACCTGTTGCCACTGACTCAGGATTGCGAAGGGCCTTTTTTAAATTTCTTGCTCTCTCTTTCTGTCTCTCCCAAAAGCGCTATGAACACACACAGAGACTTTATGGTGTGTTTATGTTTGTGTGTCTTCTGCTTCCTTGGCTTCAAGCCCTTCACCTACCCCTCTGTTTAACCCGACAACTCATATGCCTCGGCTCAGTCATGCAGCTTCATACACACACACACCAGCACACTCTATCTATCTCTCACACACGCATACATACTGACTGACACAGAGAAAATTCAATCAGATATCACCCGTATGAATGTGATGCCTCCCCTGATAATTTGTAGTATGACAGTAAGATCATTACAGCATTCAATACAAAGTGTACACTACTGTGACAATCATCCACCTTGATCCACCTTCACCCAAAGTAGAAGGTGGTTGGTTATTGGTTGGCCACAAAAACCTTTTTGTCTGAATTAAGATATTTAAATGTGATATTTTCAAACTAAAAGGCCTTTCCAATTATTCATAAAACACTCACTGTAGTGTTTCCCTAATGAATTTAACGGACGGAAAAGCCTGTACCCAGGTTAAAAGGGGGTGGAAACATATTTGCATGAGAGATGATTAAAATGTCTCATTATCATGAATACAAGTAAAGGTTTCAGCATAAGAATCTAGTGCAGGTGTTAAAGAGAGTAAAGAGAAAGCTGAAGCATCAGTCTGGCTCCAGTTTTAAATCGCGGTTTTCTCATGTTTACCAGTATTGATTGAACCATCCACCCCGCCAGAGGGAAGGAGGATGTGATTCTGCCGTGGTGTTTCCCTCCAAGTCTGCGCTCATATGCTAATGGTGTTTGCTGTTTGGGCTGCAGGGAGTCCATAACGCTGACTGTATCACATCTTTGTCCATTGGGACACACACACTGGGGAATGTTGGCTTAGGAGAGGAAAAATATAGGAAGAGTGAAACGGGGGGAGGCTGCCACGCATCATCTGGGAAAAGTGTGTGCGTGTTTGTGGTGAGTGTGTGTTGAAACTCGGACACAGCAGACACGTGTCACCTCAGCTCCAGTGCCGTCAAGCCAAACTGACATAAACAGCCCCAGGCGGCCCTATCAGAGATGGACATTACATAACGTCTGAGTCACTCCCAATCTATTTGTATGGCTTTGAGGTGTGCGTGTTCCATTGCTTCTGTCTTCCTGAGAGCCAATTTGAGTTTTAGAAAGAGGGCATTGTGACGTCAGGTCATCCCGAAAAAGCTTCACAATCTCTTTAAGGTGCAGTTTGAGGGGCTCTGACTTGGTTTTGAGGTAAAGGTTAGAATAGTGGATTAGGTTAAGGGAGGCTATAGGATATAGTGCAGTTTTAATAAGGGTTTTTTTTGGGGGGGGGAATTGCTTTTATGAGACTACAGTTGAGAGCTGAAAAGGAATGGAGTGGCCTCTCAAGAACAAAAAAAGCAAAGAATCATTCCATAAAAAGTTAAATATATAGCCTACAATGATAATTTTTTTCATTCACAAAATTACAAACTCTAGACAACAGGAAAATATCACAACAAGTGTCAATTGCATGGAGAGTGGGTGCTCAACATCTAAATCAGCTACTTGAAATACAAAAAGGTGGCACACCATCAAAGCAGTTATTCTCTGCCCAGAATACCAGTCTGTCTCTACCTTTGATTTTACGTGAGAAGTAGAGCCCAGGGCTTTTCGAGGTTGATACAATAATGGAACTTGAAAAAACAAATGTAATGCAATCACTTACATGTTATGTCCAAATGCCCTTTTTAAGTGCTTCTTGTAGGCAATTGAATGGATTATGTTTTCTAAAACTAAAATTCAGACAATTTATTAGTGTGACTCCAGTTGGTAGAGAACACAACAGAGTTGATAAATCCACTGAGGCAGCATTATCTAAGTAGTTTTATCTTAATTATACAAAATGTTTATTATTTTAACCTTGTATGCTTTAGAGTGCAGTATATTAACTATGGATAGTTGCTCCAGTGTTGTAGTTCACATAAAAAGGTAAAAATGTTCAATGTCACACTGTTAAGAGTGCCTTGTTAAATTTCCTGGACGTGGATCTGATCCAAACACAAGTCACTTATTCCTTGGCTCCATGCCTAACCCTCTACAAGATCTAATTTGCACTCAGAGCACGTTTAGAGCACTCCTGCTCAACAAACCTTGAATGTATAATCGCACATTCAATAAATTAAATCCCAATTCCCCTAAATGACCACACAGCTAAGGGGATAGAATAAGGAGAATAAAGGAAGGGTCTTCTATACAGAGAAACACACACAGGACACACAAGAACGGAACAAATAAAAAGTAAAATATGAATAATGCAGCTTACTTTTTTATAATTGATCTATATTATTTGTATTCTACAACTTGCATTTAACAAACCACACCTTCATAATTAATTTGTTCGCAACATATAAACCATTGTCAAACATCTATCCAAACTATTAAACCGCAATGCTTTTTTCAGCAGGAATAAAGAGCAAATATCGTTTTCAGATAATAACTGTTCAATATTGTGAGAGTATTGTATAACTTTCTGTAACTTTCTAAAATAGATTCATTTAGAGTTTTTAATGGCTATAATAACCCATTACATTATCCAAATCATAAAGAGAAGATGGTTCAATTCCATCTTGAACAAGGAAAGAGCATTTGATTTGATTATTTGGGCATAGAAGAGCACATTTTAGGGAAATGGAGCCTACTGGAGTCCAATGAATATCTCAATGTTGTTTAAACTATTATTTAACACTTATAATGGCACATGTTACAAACAATATTTGTTTGACGATGTAATTACGCAACAAGTCATGTTAAAGTCACTCTAAACATTGAGTATCCTTATCTTCGTACATTGAGCCAGACGTGGAACCCTCCAGCTTCAGCAATGTTCACCCTTGACCTCTGACCTCAATAAATAAAAAGATTCCGAAACGTTATTATTAATATAGGAAACAGAAGATTTAACTAACACGCGATCTGCAACTTTAAGGTTCATTTTATGATTTTTCTTTTGTTTCAGTTTTCTCAGATTATATGATGGTTTCATTTATTCAGTAGCTAGAAGTTGTCGGCTTGTAATTTTTTCTTGTTATGGTGATTAATGATGCAGGTCTACATTGGAAGCTAAGTTATCATCAGTATTGCTAAACCATATTTCCAGCTCTTCCAAAGCTTGAAAGGACAAATACAAAAATAGAAATAAAGAATAATGAATTGTTCACAGTGAAAGCCAAACAAAAGCATCACAGACTTCTTTTAACAGATGTGCGCTACCTTCTCGTCAGCTGTTGATGCAGCTTCTGCTCTGTGACCTTAAAAGCCACATCTCAGCAACACAAATAAAAAACTCCTGACCTTTAAGTCACATTTATAGTTTGATGATGGGAAACCTTTGTGACTATATCCATATTTATGAAGGCAGTACTGTAGAGGACTAGAATTATTAGCATAAGGACCTCTCGTCTGTTATAAATGATTTGTGATAACGAGCGACTGATGCATAACACACACACCACACTCATTCTGTGGAAGTTTATGAACATCGTGAGGCCATAATAGGATAACAAATCCCCTCTCCACTCTCTGCCTTAAACTTTAATATTTTAGTTTTATTCTTACATATTTTATGAATTTAATCTCAATTGAACTTGGATCTATTAAGGTGTATTAACATCCCTGAACCGTTCCCACTGCGGGTGCTTCTCTGCTTCCTAAATCATAAGAACTGTGTATTATTCATGTTGTGTTTGTGGGATAAATTAAAACCAGATAATCTTACCGCAATAAAAGTGGAAAATATTAGGATACCATTTATTCTGTAAAATTATTATTTTATTAACTTTTTAGGTCACTCTCGCTATATAAACCATAGCCCCGGGAAGTAGGGGTACCCCATAGATAGAATCTGGAGAATCACAGAATGACCGGCATCATTGAAGCTGCGCTGACAGGCGACAGAGGTCCACCGTGTCCCTGCAGCGAGGCAACCCCCCCCCCTGTTGACAGTTCACTAGCCCCCCCCCACCCCCCCCCCCCCCCTCGTTCACGAGCACCCCCCTTCCCGCGGCTATGATATAAACCATACGCAGTTGGTACATTACAGTTTGTTTTTTAATGAAAGAAAACATTGTCAATAAACTTGCTCACAGGCATGCAAAGGCACACACACAACACACCACACACACACACACACCACACACACACACACACACACACACACACACACACACACACACACACACACACACACACACACACACACACACACCTGTCTCTCCCATACTGAGTCCCTCTGAGCCTTCCCTGCTCCACTTTCTTTCTTTTTGTCATCTGTCATTCTGGAGCATGTCACTGTTTAACCCCCTCCCACGCTGGTACACACACACACACCACACACCCACACACACAACCGCCAGCTTTCTTCGTTCCTTCAGTCACAGATTGTTCCCTTCTTTCCAACTTAAAAACATATACTTGCACACACACCCAGACAATCCAGGGCACCAGTTTAAACAGACACCACAGTTTAAGCAGTTGTCAAACCTTTTCGCTCACTATTTAAGGCCGGGCATATAGAGGTCAGGACTGTCATTAACAGTTGATTTGTGCGTGTGTGTTTGCGTGTTGAGGGCAGATACTGGCTTGATCTACTCCATGGCTGACAGGAAGAATATTTTGTAGTCCGGTTAGAGACCAGGCTCTTCTCTCCTTTTCTCGGCGAGAGATACACACAAACAGTTTAGGAGGCTGTGGGGTTCCTTCCTCATGGCTGCATCCAGCATTTAGGAAGCGTGTGGATTTTTAAGTAGGCTACTAGAAGTGTGGTGGTGTTCAAAATAAGAAGATCTAAAAATGTTTAAGCCTAACCTGCACTTTCTCTCCGAGTTTAGGGAAGATGCTCGGCTTGTTTAAATCCTCTGAGGTGTTAAGATGTAAAAATAGTGATGTGGTGCTCCTTAAAAAGTGGTTAAACTCGTATGAGCTGCAGTCCGCGGATATCATTCAGCAATCACTAAAATATGTCCCTATTGTCTTTTACAGAAAAAGGCCATCCTTCGTTCAATATCATATAACGAACATATGTCTTAAAGATTCACAGGAACTTTAAGATGAGTAAACTGTTTGTGCAAATTAGGAAATAGATACTGGGTGTTGAATCCTCCTCACTATATTCCTAATTGAATGTCCTTAAAACATTAAAACGCAAAATGTCCTTGGTTGTCCTTCACAATAATCCGCTTGCACATTTTGTGTTTTCCTGGTTATGGTTTGCCTGAGATGCATTTAGTGCTTGAATTGGGCCGGTACTCACCGGTACGCAGTACCGGCAGTTCTGATTTTTACCCATGTGGTACCGGCCTGGCACTTCTTACTGAGTACCACGGCGCATCTCATGACGCATCTCATGACGCATCTATGACGCGCCGCAGCGATAGAGCAGAAAGAGACATCACATAACGTTAGCATTTCGAAAATCTTAGCGTGGCTTAATAATAGTGCGAAAAGATATGGGGGTTATTCCCTATCTTTATTCAAGAGCGTGGTATTTAAATTTGAGAGCATACTTTATGTATGTATTTCCCTCAAACCCTGTCCTCACACTCAAATAGTGCCTGCTTGCACTTAGATGTGCTCTGCTTGTGCTCAAACTGTACGCTTGCACTCAGATATATTGCTGTTTACAGATTTTTTCTGCTCTCAGATTTATTCTGTGCGCGCTCGAAACTTTTGTGCAACAAGGGCGGTTACTCTTTGGTTTATAAACTCCCGCCCTCCACGGCTTTATAACATAACATGTACTTCACTTCGCTGTACAACTTTTTTTTGTGTGGGGGGGGGGGGGGTAAGCACAGTTAGTATATGTTTATAAAACGGACAAGTCAAATCAAGCAATCTGATGTTTCTTAGCCGTGATATAATGAGCGTATATTTTCACAAATCAGTATCCCTACAACTGTTACATTACGTCCGTTATGAAACTAACTAACTAGGCTAACTAACAAAGCTAAAGATGGAAACATTTAAGGTTAACTTCGACCTCCGGGGTGGCCTTACTATGGAGTAGTGGATTGAGAAGTGCCTATCTCCAGAAAAAAAAGCACCTAAACGACGTCTAATATGTTCTCTAGCTGTTATTGTTGTTACATAGCAACCACCTCGCACTATGTTCTGTGCAGAAGGCAACGGAGGGACAATTTTATTTTGAACATCATTATTTAATAATAAAAACTATTTAAATTGGAGTGTGTATTTTTCTTTCACATTGCCAGCCACACGTGGTAACCGTTTTATAAATGCAATAGCTCACTTCAGGCCGTGATATACGAATATCTATATAATATGGGGTTGTCGACACTCCGCTTCGCGTCGGGCCGAACCAAGCCGTAGCACAACAGTGCTGGAGCAGAACAACAGTCTGGAGGAAGAAGTGGGCCGGTCGGAAATTCACTAGCAATCCCCCCTTCCCCCGTTGACAATTTACTAGCGATAACGAGGGCCGGTCGAGATTCCCGGGCTGATTTTTAGTCCCAGTACGCCACTGAACGTAGCTATTATGTAAGGTGCTGGTATATATATACTAACTGTGCTTCCCCCCCCCCCAAAAAAAGTTGTAAATCAAACAAGTGAAGTACATGCTATGTTATAAAGCCGTGGAGGGCGGGAGTTTATAAACCAAAGAGTAACCGCCCTTACGGGACGCTGTAATAAGTAAAGCGAACGCACCCGCAAGGACACCTGGCCTCCTATTGGTTGAGGGATTTTGACAGGATTGTTGCACAAAAGTTTCGAGCGCGCACAGAATAAATCTGAGAGCAGAACAAATCTGTAAACAGCAATATATCTGAGTGCAAGCGTACAGTTTGAGCACAAGCAGAGCAAATCTAAGTGCAAGCAGGCACTATTTGAGTGCGAGGACAGGGTTTGAGGGAAATAAATACATAAAGTATGCTCTCAAATTTAAATACCACGCTCTTGAATAAAGATAGGGAATAACCCCCATAAAAAGACAGCGGTTGTCGCCGGACAAGGATTCCCTCTCTCCTTTCCTGCTGAAAGATGGTGAGTGTACTCAAGGACGAGGAGTCATTTAACCAGCCGCCAAGTAGGAGTCAGGCTTTACTTTCTTTTATATCCATAAAGAAAAAGTAAATCTGTTTACAGTTGTTTCATATGGATGTTGAGAGGAATCGATATATCTCTTCATTTTGCTCTCAAAGTACCAGATTGATGCATCTAACTTCAATATTTAAAAAAAAAATCTTCCCGGGGGAGCATGCCCCCGGACCCCCCTAGGGTGTCAGTTCCACTCACTTGTAAAAATAGCACTTCACCACTACACCCCCTCTAATCTCAGATGCACCCTGAGTCATTTTGTTTAAGTACAGTGAGCCTTTCTAAAATATACAGTAAAGAGACAAACCCACCAGCATTTATAAGATATACTATGACGTTGAGCCAAATACTTGTTTTTGGGCTGTATAAATAAATTGACTTGAAACAGTTGCTGATTTAGAGTACTGGCACCTTTTGTATTCCAATTCAAGCACTGATTTAGACTCGGATGAAAAATGGCATCATATCATATCTCACATGTTTCATAGCTTTATGGACCATGTGACAGCATGTGGGCATTGGGGCAACGTGCCTGCAATATTGAGAAGTCCTTTATTAAGCGTGCAGGGATGCTGTGCGCTTGCGAGTGTGTGTGTGTGTGTGTGTGTGTGGTGTGTGTGTGTGTGTGTGTGTGTGTGTGTGTGGTGTGTGTGTGTGTGTGTGTGTGTGTGTGGTGTGTGTGTGTGTGTGTGAGTGCGTGCGTGCGTGCGTGCGTAAAAGTAAATGTGAGAGCATCTTTCTTAACATCGGACATCTCATGTTGTTAAACAAGCTCACTGCTGTCATGGGGAATATAAATGCGCTATGCGTAAAAGCATTAGCGGCGTTTTCTTGATAAAGAGTCACAAACATGGCACAAAACAGATTAGGAATTAGACGTGCAGGAGCCAATAGAGATAATCTTGTTATCTCTTAGGATGTAAAATGTGGAAGCATCCTCAGAGACCAAGATTAACTGAACATGAACTAATGTTGCAGATATACCGAAGGAAGAAGAGGATGAGGAAGAGGAGGAGGGGGAGAACAACACAATATTGGCAACCTGCATGTAAACACTGTTGTTCTTGACCTTAAGGGACACCCACGCCGTTTACCGCAATGTCACCGGTGGTCTTCCCAATCCATTAATTGATAGCCCACACACGCGTCAGTTCGATATCCTCTGATGACATTGTATCACCTTTGAGAATCCACTGTCAGATACAACGCCGGCTCTCTAAAACATGAGCCGGTATCGATAGATGGCCGCTGCCAAGTTGAACAGAAAGGAATTTGGGGCTCTGCTCATTTCGGGTTTGGGATCCCTCGTGCCGGTGGAGACGCACTTGATCTTACCAAAGCGCATTTAACATTACGCACGACCAAAAAGCGCGTGAACACATACACATATCCACAGATAACATAGAAACAGCCATCAGGAAAGACATTACAAAAAAATGCAGACTTACGGGATGACCCTGGGCTGTTCTGTGCGCCCCATTAAGAAATTCCCGGTATTGCCGTTTGGAATATCTTCAAATTCCGTGGTCGCAGTCCACGTCTCTGCAAATGTACCAAAGGATTACATAGAGGATGAGGAGTATCGCGAAGATGAAGAGTGCTACTAGGATGGCCTTGGTCACCGGAGAGATGATCGAGTGCATGTCAGGAGCAGAGCCGGGCAGAGCGCCGCGTCCGTCCTCAGTCTGCTGTCTCTCTCGCTCTCCACCGCTCCTCTCCGCCGCTCCGGCAGCAACTGTTGAGGAGGGAGTCCGGGGCTGTATCGTGCACGAACACACACATTTATAGCCTGTCGCACGTGCACACTCGAGTTTCTACCGGCGATCTCAGCGCGCAACGCGTGGGGGGCTTCCCTCTTGGAAGCGACGCACGAGTGAGCTGTATCCTCAGAGGCTCAGACTCACTATCTCCGGCTGTCTGTCGCTCTGAAGAGACACAGACAGGGAAGAGAGAGACAGAGAAGACTACTGAAACCCGATGAAATTCAGCAGGTGGAGGTTTGGAGGAAATCATGCAGAGTAGACACAGGATGGATGAAAGTTGTGCGCCGAGCTTCTGCAAACAGGTTGATTAGTATTCTTCACGGCGGTGCGTGTCTGTGTGTGTGTCTGTGTGATGGCTCGGCATGACAGACAGGCTATCATTTTATCAAGACCGTATCCCTTTTTGAAAAGCTGTCAGTCGGAAAGATGAATCCAGATGGTTATTGCACTAAACCCCTCTTCCACTTGATCTGCCCTTTATTGCTAATTTACATATGGGTAATTCTCATGTTGCACCATTTCAAAAATAACTAATCCCACAATAATTACATAAAAAAGGCAAATGGTTTAGAAATGTAATGGGAAAAAACGTGTCAAGTATGCTATCTTT
>NW_022992325.1:0-106178 GCF_902827175.1 Gymnodraco acuticeps | reverse complement strand
CGTGCGTGGCTGAAGAGATTGTTTTCTCCAGCGCCGTACACCAACACCTGATGTCTATTCACGGAGCTGACAAGGACATGATTGAACTTGTGTATTCCTGCAGCATTGTACATAAAAGCAGCACTACATGCGTGTGTGTACCATGATGCATGATGGAGACGTCAGCTAGGAGTGGCTATCAATCAGGAGCTGTGATTAATATAACGGTGTTAGTGTTTCGCAGCTAAGCGGCCTGTGGGACGCCGTTAATCTACCTGTCAGCTTCCGTTGCTTTCCCCCGGCTGTCAGTTTGATGTTTGTTTTGTTTTCTTGTTTCTCGCGTTACTGCTGAATCATTTAACCGCGTAACAAGTGTATCGCGCTCGCTGGCGTTAGTTCTGCTCTCATGCCTCTCTCAGTCACACTCACACTATCATCTCTGTACACTTTTTTTCCACCTGGCGTGGAAAAACGATCCATTTCCACGAGCTGAGGCAGAAATATAGAGGACAATTCAATCCCATGCCTGGGGCTGATGGGAAATTCATCTGCCATTTTATCTACTGCTTTCTTCCTTCCGCAGGGCATTCTCCTTCAATCAGTCGCAGCCTGTGTGTGTGTGTGTGTGTGTGTGTGTGTGTGTGTGTGTGTGTGTGTGTGTGTACATCAAGACCCATAGCAAAGCAGATTTTTTTAATTTAATAGATGCACCTTAAAAATCCTGACGAATGCATACAACGCAGCAATCACACCACTTCTCTTCAGAGTAAAGGAAAGCGTAATCAAGATGTTATCTTAAAGAGGAAATATTCATGTCTTCATGCTTTAATGTTCAAAAAGCTCTTTATTTCTCTCATACTGCCTGTGCTGCAGCACCTCTTTTCACCCTCTGTCTGAAACCAGAGCCCAGTCTGCTCTGATTGGTTAGCTGGCCGGCTCTGTTGTGATTGGTCAACCGCCCCTTAGCCTATCACGTACAATGTGTTGGAGCGCTAGCCAATAGAAGCGTGGCCGTTCCATTGAGGTGTCACAATGTTCTGGAAGTAAACAAAGGAGGCCACAAGAAGAATTGGACTGAATCCAAACCAACTTTTCATAATTTTTACTTTGAACTACAACAACTTTGGCACCGCTATTATTATACATTCAGAGTAAGAAGGCAATCAAAACCAAATTAGTATTTTGGTCCATTGTAATAACTCCATTTGAAATGTAACCTTTTGTTTTTTTACCAAGGTTTTTTTCTTTTATTTATACATTATGTATTTGTGTTGTTCTTGATTTAAATCTGTATCTGTATCTGTACCCCTCATGTCAATGTTTTCTGTGTAAATAATGTAACATGCTCATATAGAGAGTCCAACCAAGGCTTTTCAGGCGGGGGGGGAGTGTGTTTAGACTATATATAAATGGACGTAGGGTCCGTGACGTCACCCATAGGATTCTGCAGAGTTGCCGTGAAGCCCTTAGTAGGCGGAGTCGGCCACTAACGGCTCGACGGTGTCGTCAGAGTCTAACTCCCGCCTTCTCCCGCCTTCTCCAAATAAGGGCAAAGAGGCGGGACAGGGCGGGACCTGCTGCGAACGAGCGTGACGTTCGAGTCCTAGCACAGGCTAAGAAGCTAAGCTAACATGCTCTCAGTATCAATCGAATGTAAAACATGATTGATGAAAGTAGTAAATCGTTCAGATTAGACCCGAAGACAACAGGAGGGTTAATGCCATATTCACTTAGTAACGCATGAACAACTTTTACAAATATTTCTATATAGTCTGTGTTGGTAATGTCATCTAGGTTGCACATTTCCTGCTGAAATACATGCATACCAAGTCACTGCGTGGCACTTTGGTTTTGATAAAACAGTGTAGTTCCACTATATAAACGTTACATTCATAATCAAACGAGACAATCTGCAAGATAATTAGCTATTTGGTATTATTCTTAATGCTTGTCATTCACACGTTAATAAAATAAAATAAGTACCGATACATAGCAGAATAATTGTGGCGGTGTTCAGCTTAATAAGCCTTGCTCAACATCATTTATTTAGCTAATACTACAGCGGGCTGCAGGCGAACCAAGTCCGCGTTACGATGCATTCCTTGATCTCCAGTTATAACGCCGGACTCCGCCGCTGGCCGAAGCTAACGGAGCCCCAGGGTGCTAGCTACGGCCGCCGGGACGCGCTAGCAAGCTAGCACCCTGCAGCCCCGTTAGCTTCGGCGGCGTGGACTCCGGCGGCCCACCCCTTTTAATATTTGCTCCCGTTTAGCATTATGGGCGTCATAGCCATCCATCCATCCATCCATCTTCTTCCGCTTATCCGTGGTCGGGTCGCGGGGGTAGCAGTTCCAGCAGAGAGCCCCAAACTTTCTTTTCCCTGGCGACATCAACCAGCTCTGACTGGGGGATCCCAAGGCGCTCCCAGGCCAGCGAAGAGATATAATCCCTCCACCTGGTCCTAGGTCTACCCCTTGGTCTCTTCCCAGCTGGACGTGCCTGGAACACCTCCCTAGGGAGGCGCCCAGGTGGCATCCTAACTAGGTGCCCGAACCACCTCAACTGGCTCCTTTCGACGCGAAGGAGGAGCGGCTCAACTCCGAGTCCCTCCCTGATGACCGAACTTCTCACCTTATCCCTAAGGGAGACACCAGCCACCCTGCGGAGAAAACCCATCTCGGCCGCTTGTATCCGCGATCTCGTTCTTTCGGTCATGACCCATCCTTCATGACCATAGGTGAGGGTAGGAACGAAAATGGCCCGGTAGACAGAGAGCTTTGCCTTCTGGCTCAGCTCCCTTTTCGTCACAACGGTGCGGTAAAGCGACTGCAGTACCGCTCCCGCTGCTCCGATTCTCCGGCCCATCTCACGCTCCATTGTTCCCTCACTCGAGAACAAGACCCCGAGATACTTGAACTCCTTCACTTGGGGTAAGGACTCATTCACTACTTGAAGTGGACAGTCCATCGGTTTCCTGCTGAGAACCATGGCCTCAGATTTGGAGGTGCTGATCCTCATCCCAGCCGCTTCACACTCGGTTGCGAACCGATCCAGTGAGTGCTGAAGGTCGCAGACCGATGAAGCCATTAGAACCACATCATCTGCAAAAAGCAGTGGTGCAATCCTTAGTCCACCGAACTGCAGACCCCCTCCCCCATGACTACGCCTCGAAATCCGATCCATGTATATTACAAACAGGATTGGTGACAAAGCGCAGCCCTGGCGGAGGCCAACCCTCACCGGAAATGGGTCCGACTTACTGCCGAGGACCCGGACACAGCTCTCGCTTTGGGAGTACAGAGATTGGATGGCCCTGAGTAGAGACCCCCTCACCCCATACTCCCGCAGCACCTCCCACAGTAACTCCCTGGGAACTCGGTCATACGCCTTCTCCAAGTCTACAAAACACATGTAGACCGGATAAGCGTATTCCCAGGCCCCCTCCAGGATCCTTGCGAGAGTAAAAAGCTGATCCGTCGTTCCACGACCAGGACGGAATCCGCATTGTTCCTCCTCAATCTGAGGTTCGACAATCGGCCTGACCCTCCTTTCGAGTACCTTAGAGTAAACTTTCCCGGGGAAGCTGAGTAGTGTGATGCCTCTGTAATTGGCACACACCCTCTGATCCCCCTTTTTAAAAAGGGGGACCACCACCCCGGTCTGCCACTCCTTCGGCACTGTTTCCGATTTCCACGCAACGTTGATGAGACGTGTCAACCATGACAGTCCCTCAACACCCAGAGCCTTCAGCATTTCCGGGCGGATCTCATCCACCCCCGGGGCTTTGCCACTGTGGAGTTGTTTGACGACCTCAGTGACCTCCCCCCGGGAGATTGGTGTTGATCCCCCGTCATACTCCAGCTCTGCCTCTAACATAGAGGGCGGAGTTGTCGGGTTCAGGAGTTCCTCAAAGTGTTCCTTCCAACGCCCTAACACTCCATCAGTTGAGGTCAACAACGTCCCATCCTTACTGTACACAGCTTGGATGGTTCCCTGCTTCCCCCTCCTGAGGTGTCGGACAGTTTTCCAGAACAACTTTGGTGCCGCCCGAAACTCCTTCTCCATGTCTTCTCCGAACTTCTCCCACACCCGCTGCTTTGCCTCGGCCACGGATGAGGCTGCTGCCCTTCGGGCCTGTCGGTACCTTGCAACTGCCTCGGGAGTCCCCCGGGATAACAAATCCCTGAAGGCCTCCTTCTTCAGTCGGACGGCTTCCCTGACCACCGGTGTCCACCAGGAGGTTCGAGGGTTACCGCCCCTTGAGGCACCTAGGACCTTGAGACCACAGCTCCCCGCCGCGGCTTCGGCAATAGAGGCTTTGAAACACCGACCACTCTGGTTCAATGTCCCCAACCTCCACAGGAATGCCCGAAAAGCTCCGCCGGAGGTGTGAGTTGAAGGCCTCCTGAACTTGGGCCTCCTCCAGACGTTCCCAGTTCACCCGAACTACACGTTTGGGCTTACCAGGTCTATCCAGAGGCTTCCCCCGCCACTCGACCCAACTCACCACCAGATGGTGATCAGTTGACAACTCCGCCCCTCTCTTTACCCGAGTGTCCAAAACATACGGCCTCAGGTCCGATGATACGATAACGAAATCAATCATGGACCTTCTGCCTAGGGTGCTCTGGTACCACGTACACTTATGAGCATCCTTATGTTCGAACATGGTGTTTGTTATGGCCAATCCATGACTAGCACAGAAGTCCAGTAACAAACCACCACTCCGGTTCAGATCAGGGGGGCCGTTCCACCCAATCACGCCCCTCCAAGTGTCTCCATCATTGCCCACATGTGCGTTGAAGTCTCCCAGCAAGATTAAAGAGTCCCCTTCAGGAGCCCCATACAGGACTCTTTCCAGGGTCTCCAAGAAGGCCGTATACTCTGAACTGCTGTTGGGTGCATAAGCACACACAACAGTCAGAGTTTTCCCCCCCATAACCCGCAGGCGTAGGGAGGCGACCCTCTCGTCCACTGGGGTAAACTCCAACAACGAAGCACCTAACCGGGGACTTGTGAGTATCCCCACACCCGCCCGGCGCCTCACACCTTGAGCAACTCCGGAGAAGAATAGAGTCCAACCCCTATCCAGAAGTAAGGTTCCAGAGCCGACGCTGTGCGTAGAGGTGAGCCCAACCAGATCCAACTGGTAACGCTCCACCTCCCGCACAAGCTCCGGCTCCTTCCCCCCCAGAGAGGTGACGTTCCACGTCCCCAAAGCCAGCTTCTGTCGCCCGGGTCTGGTCCGTCGAGACCCTCCGCTTTCACTGCCACCCTTCTGGCAGCGCACCCGACCCCATTGATGTTTCCCGTAGGTGGTGGGCCCGCGGGACGGAGAAGCGGAGGTGTTGCCCACGTTGCCTTTTCGGGCTGGGCCCGGCCGGGCTCCGTGGCAAGCCCGGCCACCAGACGCTCGCCGACGAGTCCTCCTTCTGGGCCTGGCTCCAGAAGGGGACCCCGGGCTTCCTCCGGGCCGGGTATCCTCACTTCTTAGTTTTTCTTTCATGAGGTCTTTTTATGGCGTCATAGCCATATAGTATAAAAGTCTTACCCAAGGCTGAATCATAAACTAAACTGTATATATGTATAAAGGGTTACGTCCTTAGCTGGCTAATAAGCTACATAACAGGCTAAGCTAACAAGCACACAAACACCTGCTAACGGGGTTAACATGTATAATATTATCATTTTACTCACCGAAAAAAGCTGAAAGTAGACTTCTTGGAAGATCTGTTAGTACATTCAAGCGCACAGCACGACATTTTAATTATCTGGTATTTGTAACAATATTCCCTAACAGGCACGATCACCACGAACACAGCTAAAGGATCAAGTACAGTAACTACAACTAACTAACGTTGTAGCCTCTATGGTTGTAGCCTAGCAGATTGGACAAGTTGCTGTTAGCTGACAGTGAGGCACGTATCTGTCAATCAAAGTGACCACGCCCTAATGTATGCACAAACTTTAAGACCTAATATAAATATAAAGGGTCGCGTTAGAAAACAATTCACTCACAGATCCATAATCATGAAGGTGGAATCTAACTATATCGATAATAAAATGTATGGAGCCAGGGGTAGAAACATGTTTTTTTCTGCTGTAAAATCGGGCATTTTAACATGGGGGTCTATGGAAATTGCTCCTTTCTGCAGCCATCGCCTATCAGCCAATATATGAACTGCAGTGTGTGGCACTTCCGTATTGGCTTCCCGGCTCTACCCCACAGTTTGCCACTTGGTTTTTACCTGTGCTGGACTATGGTGATTTGATGTATATGAATGCACCTGCCTATTGCCTGGTCAAGTTAGATGCTGCGTATCACAGCGCACTGAGATTTGTGACAAACTGTAAAGCATTAACGCATCACTGTACCCTGTATGCAAGGGCTGGTTTGCTTTCACTAACTGTACGGAGGCTCAGTCACTGGTACATTTTTATATACAAAGCCATGTTAGGGAAACTTCCATCTTATTTCTGCTCCCTGATCTCACGGCGAATTGTAAGTGGCGACTGCCTGAGATCGAATGCTATGGTTTTATTAAATGTGCCAACTGCTAGGACTGTCTTAGGGAAGACAGCTTTTCGATGCGCAGCTCCTCTGTCTTGGAATAGTCTGCAAATTAAATGGAAACTGTACAATCTGGTGCCACTAAATGTTTTTAAAGCTATTGGTACCTGCTCATGTGGATAATTATTGTAAATTGTAAACCCTGTAATGATGCTGTATGATGTCCTTTTTGTTGTTCTGTTTATGTTTTTATATTTCATGTGGAACCTACTTGAGCAGGTCTCCCTTGAAAAAGAGATCAATGATCTCAATGGGATTCACCTGGGTAAATAAAGGTTTGAAATACAAATGAAAGTAGGAGAGAAACTCCCTCTGGAGGGAACCTGGAGATGTTAGCCTTTGCAGACCATTTACATGCATTAAACCCTATGGAAAACACTACAGTAAACCCCCCAAAGGCTAGAGGGGCTCTTTAAATCCCTACAAAAAAAGAGGAGGGCTGACAGGATTTGAAACTCAGTGCTAATTGTTTCTGTCAGCTTGAAGCACACAAACAGTGGCTCATCTCTTTAAGAGACACACTCCTCTAGTGTTACTGCGCTCCGATCGGTTCTGATCAATCGCCCATTCGATCGCAGTCATCGCCCACGAGTAATTACACCAGCTGATGGAAACATGGCGGTGTGACATCTTGGTTGCATGTTATTTAAAGCATAGTCTGTTATCTGTTTTTGTCGTCATTTCGATCTGATCTCTGAAGACAGCCATCAGCAGGTAGTTGAGGTGATGGAAACCCATTCCTCTTTCCTCGGTGTCCTATCGATGGAAAGCCATATTGACCGGTGCGCTGATGTGGAGGGAATTGAGCAGCGAGAAGCAGGCGGATGTCCAGGGCGCTCTGGATTCATCGAGGAAATCAATGAGCCCTTTAAGTAATGCATGCTTCCATATGACGTCTGAGACAGGGTCACAACTGGGTTTCTAATGAGACGTGGATGGCTCCCACAGGCACGAAAACCACTTACCGACACCTGGAAATGTAGAAAGAAAGGTGGTGTCTCGTATAATGGAAGCATATGTAAGACAACTTATATTTCATTCGTTTTCTGCCAGTCGACGGGAAAGAAATCCATCACTGCTCCGATGTACCGACGCCCAGTTCGATGACAGCTGATGTAATGCTTATTTTATCATTGTTATTAGTGCTTCTACAGGGAAACACAGCTGTCCATATATCATCCAATGACGGACATGTTACATCATGTTACACACGTTAGAAATACACTTGTGATTTGTTTGATGCATTTTGGAAGTTTACATTGTTGGAAACTCTCTAGCTAGTTGCTGTTCTATACACAATATTTAGAAACATGTCACTTAACCCGTTTTCTTTTTTCAAACACACAAATCTCAATCTTTTACAGTATTAAAATGACAAAACAAAGAAACATGCCTCATATGCTCATATTAAGGGGGTATAAGTATATAGTATAATACAATGTAAAGATACTAACATTTAGAGTTATTTTAACTGTCTTTTGTGTTTAACGGTAACATTTGATATTTTTTTCAAATCAGAAATTGTTATTGTATGTTTATATAAACATTATAGCAGAGGTGGAAGAAGTACTCAGATCTTGTACTTGAGTAGAAGTAGAAGTACTCAGATATTTTACTTGAGTAGAAGTACTCAGTTCTTGAGTAAAAGTAGAAGTACTCAGATCTTGAGTAAGAGTAGAAGTACTCAGATCTTGTACTTGAGTAAAAGTAGAAGTACTCAGATCTTGTTCTTGAGTAAAAGTAGAAGTACTCAGATATTTTACTTCCTCAAGTAAAAGTAGAAAAGTATTCTCATCAAAATATAGTGAAAGTAGCGACAGTGAAAGTAGTCGTTGTGCAGATTGGTCCATTTCAGAATAATATATATGATATGTTTTATAATGATTGATCATGAAAGTGTTCTCAAAGCTGGTAAAGGTGCAGCTAGTTTGAATGGCTTTGTATACTGCAGGGCAAGGCAAGTTTATTTATATAGCACTTTTCAACACAAGGCAATTCAAGGTGCTTTACAAAAATGAAAGACATTCAGACAAAGGCATTTATAATGCCAAAGATAATAAAAGAAACATTAAAAGAAAAAATACATGAATACAAAGTTACAGTGCATTAAGATATGAATAGTTCACACAGAAGTTCCACTTTACTGATGAACACAACGGCTCAGTTTCAATTAAAAGCAGCGACAAAAAGATAAGTCTTCTTGCTGGATTTAAAAGTAGTCAGAGTTGCAGCGGACCTGCAGGTTTCTGGGAGTTTGTTCCAGATATTTGGAGCATAATAACTGAACGCTGCTTCTCCATGTTTAGTTCTGACTCTGGGGACAGAAAGCTGACCAGTCCCTGAAGACCTGAGAGATCTGGATGGTTCATCATTTAGCAGGAGGTCAGAAATGTATTTTGGGCCTAAACCATTCAGTGCTTTATAAACCAGCAGCAGTATTTTGAAATCTATTCTTTGACACACAGGAAGCCAGTGTAAAGACTTCAGAACAGGAGTGATGTGATCCACTTTCTTAGTGTTAGTGAGGACTCGAGCAGCGGCGTTCTGAATCAGCTGCAGCTTTCTAATAGATTTTTTAGTGAGACCTGTGAAGACACCATTACAGTAGTCGAGTCTACTGAAGATAAAAGCATGGACAAGTTTTTCCAAATCCTGCTGTGACATTAGTCTTTTAATCCTAGATATATTCTTTAGGTGATAGTAGGCTGATTTAGTAATTGTTTTAATGTGACTGTTGAAACTCAGGTCAGAGTCCATGACTACACCTAAGGCGCATTCACACCGCAGTACTTTTCCCACAAAGGTTCATCAGAACTTAGTTCATGAGAACTCTTTAGTTCTCATGAACTAAGTACAGATCGCGTTCACACCGGAATAAGTCCCTGGGGGTGGATTAGGCAAATTAAGCCGCTGACGTCACTTCTTCTTCTTCTTCTTCTTCTTCTGCTTTGGGTTTACTGGCAGGCCGCAAACAACTTCACGGCGTATACTGCCGCCCGAAGTCCCCGACCGGAAGTCCCCGGAGTTGGGGACTGGCTTCAGTAGAAGCTGCTGGGACTCCCAGCAGCTTCTACTGAAGCCTTCCGAGTAAATCGCCAGAACGCCAACACCTCCTCATCTCCACCGCTCCCATGTTTTATTTTGTGTTGCCATAAGTTAGTCTCTCTGCGTTTCTGCGCTGGGCTAATGCTAATGCTAATAATGCTAATGCGAGGATAGTAAAATGGCGGCTTCACAAAACTTTTTGGGAGTTTTACGGGCCGTGGTTTGCAATCTGCCAAGCCAATCAGAAATAGGAACCTTTTTCTCCCACGAAAGTACCTGCTCTCTAGCAGGGGGTGAAAAGATTCTCATGAATCCGGCTCTTTTTGGTGTGAACGCAATATTTCGGAACTATATCGGAACTAAAGTGGGAAAAGTACTGCGGTGTGAACGCGCCTCTAGATTTCTGGCTTTATCTGTTGTTTTGAACATTGCAGACTGAAGCTCAGCGCTAACTTTTATACGTTCTGACTTGGCTCCAAAAACCATTACCTCAGTTTTATCTTTGTTTAATTGGAGAAAGTTCTGACACATCCAGTCATTGATTTGTTCAATGCACTTACTCAGTGTTTGAATTGGAGCATAGTCTCCTGGTGAAATGGTTATGTAAATGTGTGTGTCATCTGCATACGTAGCTATGGTAACTTATTTTGTTGTTTTTCATTATCCGAGCCAGTGGTAGCATGTAGATGTTAAAGAGAAGAGGCCCCAAGATGGAGCCTTGAGGAACCCCACATGTCATATTTGTCAACTCAGATTTGTATTTACCTATAGAAACAAAGTTTTTTCTGTCCTTTAAGTAGGATTCAAACCAATTTAGAACTGTTTCCGAAAGTCCCACCCAGTTTTCTAGTCTAGGGTAGCTTGTGAATTTACTCCAGGTGGAACTAAAGTTTGATTTAAGAGTTGATTATATTTCACATCATTCATCCACATCTGTAAAGTAACTAAATGTATTAAATACATGTAGTGGAGTGGAAGTACACCATTTACCTCAAAAGTGTACTTAAGTAAAGTACTTTAGTAAATATCCTTGGTAACTTTACACCAGTGCATTAAAGTTTGTTTTACTTCTAAAACTTGTTACCCATTCAGGCTGTATGTATGTTGGTGTAGAATCACATCAAACTAAGTCTGGAAATAATCAATGACAATTATTAATATTGGTATTTTATTACTCGGCCAACAGCCTTGGTATTATATAGGAAAAATAAAGACCTTTCTGAAAATTAATGCAGGTAAACATGTCACAGTAGAGACACAAAACACAAATAGGTCCTCTTTAAACTGGGGAAGATAAGGCCCTGTGAAAACACTCTCCTGTCGAGAAGAGAGAATACATGGTGGCACTTCCACAGGTTGTTCTTTGGGGACATGGGGTGATATTTGTTGCTAAAAGAGGATGAGGATATTTCACGCTCACACACGACCCTGAGAGGCCTGGTGTTTGCATCACACTGTGGCAAAGATATTAGGCAATGGTCATAACATGATATTTGTTTAGAGTTTCAATAAAGTAAATCTCAGATGTTAGTTTGTTCTGAAAGGTAATCCCTTTTCCATCTGAGAAAAACATCAGATTTTCTTGTGTTTCTTGCAATGTCTTTATCCAATTCCTAAACACAGCCTATTCCTTGTGACATTACCATCATGTCTGTAAGTACTGTGCTGCATGTATGGTTTTATTTACTTAGTATATGATCTTGACTTAAGCATTTGGTTTTGATGCCTGGAAAATAATACAATGTTGGAAGAAAATGTGCTTCAAATGTTCTCGTTAGAATATAAAGCGCTTTCTTTGCGAGTTATTTTCATAGAATCCAGAAAATGTTCAGAATTGATGGCAATACAATGAGTTGTACCTTGAGAGAACACCTCGACCTGCTTTGGACAGAAACATGATAGAAACCCATAAATGAAGGTTAAATATTGACAAAAAAAGGGCAAACTCCAGAAAAGCACAATGTCTCTCATGCACATATCGAGTGTTTTATTATAATGATTGAAAGTAAGGTGTCTTGTGTGCACCAAGACTAGGAATATATAACAAATCCTGCGAAAAAATGACATTAAAATGCAATTGTTCAACGTACTCAATGAAGTAATGCTTACACTTGAGACCAAAACGGATACAAATTACCAATCTAATTTAAATGCAAAGCTAGAAGTCCCTTTCCATGCTCACAGTCAGACTGGAGTGAAAATACATTTTGTGTTTTCGGAGATGACGGGCCACGGGGATTCACCTGAAGGCGCGTTTGGTTTTATGTTCTCGTGATTGATGCTGCAGCTCCTAGCCCTGTGTGTCTAATACAGATACGAGCCTCACCAAGAACTCATCAACTGTTGCAAAGTCTATTTCACAACATAGCCCAATGGTTGTTGTTGTTTCTTACTATTTTAGCCCCTTATTCTTTAAATACCACATTATAAACAGTTGTAATCCTGCCTAGGATCCTCTTAATCCGCCAAAACAAGCCAGCTTCCTCTGAGCTTTGTTCAACAAATAAAAGCCGAAGAGAGAGAACAGCAATCCTCTTGAAACTTTGCACCTCATTTTCCCAAAGTAGAGAATTATGAAGGCTTTGTTTTACGTCCTGTTATGTCTTTTCTACGAAGGCCAACCCATGCAAACTTGTGCAACGGCCTAAAACACTTTCATAGCAGATAAATCACATGAAAATGAAGAAATACATTTACCAACTTCACAAAACATGTACAGCATTTAGAAAACATTCAACAACTTCATGAAACATGTGCAATTTTGACTAAAAGCTCTGCATAAATCAAACGCTGCAAATACAAAAGGCTGAAAGAAGCTCAAAACACAACGGAGACCAGGGGAGACTAAAAAAGTGACGCACACAGCTGGGAGACCAGGGGACACTAAAGAGTGACGCACACAGCTGGGAGACCAGGGGACACTAAAGAGTGACGCACACAGCTGGGAGACCAGGGGACACTAAAGAGTGACGCAGACAGCTGGCAGACCGGGGGACACTAAAAAGTGACGCACACAGCTGGGAGACCAGGGGACACTAAAGAGTGACGCAGACAGCTGGCAGACCGGGGGACACTAAAGAGTGACACACACAGCTGGCAGACCGGGGGACACTAAAAAGTGACGCACACAGCTGGGAGACCATGGGACACTAAAGAGTGATGCAGACAGCTGGCAGACCGGGGGACACTAAAAAGTGACACACACAGCTGGGAGACCAGGGGACACTAAAGAGTGACACAGACAGCTGGGAGACCAGGGACACTAAAGAGTGACGCACACAGCTGGGAGACCAGGGGACACTAAAGAGTGACGCACACAGCTGGGAGACCAGGGGACACTAAAGAGTGAGGCACACAGCTGGGAGACCATGGGACACTAAAGAGTGACGCAGACAGCTGGGAGACCAGGGGACACTAAAGAGTGAGGCACACAGCTAGGAGACCAGGGGACACTAAAGAGTGATGCACACAGCTGGGAGACCAGGGGACACTAAAGAGTGAGGCACACAGCTGGGAGACCAGGGGACACTAAAGAGTGAGGCACACAGCTGGGAGACCAGGGGACACTAAAGAGTGACGCACACAGCTGGGAGACCAGGGACACTACAGAGTGACGCACACAGCTGGGAGACCAGGGGACACTAAAGAGTGACGCACACAGCTGGGAGACCAGGAGACACTAAAGAGTGACGCACACAGCTGGGAGACCAGGGGACACTAAAGAGTGACGCACACAGCTGGGAGACCAGGAGACACTAAAGAGTGACGCACACAGCTGGGAGACCAGGGGACACTAAAGAGTGACGCACACAGCTGGGAGACCAGGGGACACTAAAGAGTGAGGCACACAGCTGGGAGACCAGGGGACACTAAAGAGTGACACACACAGCTGGGAGACCAGGGGACACTAAAAAGTGACGCACACAGCTGGGAGACCAGGGGACACTAAAGAGTGACGTACACAGCTGGCAGACCGGGGGACACTAAAAAGTGACGCACACAGCTGGGAGACCATGGGACACTAAAGAATGACGCAGACAGCTGGCAGACCGGGGGACACTAAAGAGTGACACACACAGCTGGCAGACCAGGGGACACTAAAGAGTGACGCAGACAGCTGGGAGACCATGGGACACTAAAGAGTGACGCAGACAGCTGGGAGACCAGGGGACACTAAAGAGTGATGCACACAGCTGGGAGACCAGGGGACACTAAAGAGTGAGGCACACAGCTGGGAGACCAGGGGACACTAAAAAGTGATACACACAGCTGGGAGACCATGGGACACTAAAGAGTGATGCAGACAGCTGGCAGACCGGGGGACACTAAAGAGTGAGGCACACAGCTGGGAGACCAGGGGACACTAAAGAGTGATGCACACAGCTGGGAGACCAGGGGACACTAAAGAGTGAGGCACACAGCTGGGAGACCAGGGGACACTAAAAAGTGATGCACACAGCTGGGAGACCATGGGACACTAAAGAGTGACGCAGACAGCTGGCAGACCGGGGGACACTAAAGAGTGAGGCACACATCTGGGAGACCAGGGGACACTAAAGAGTGATGCACACAGCTGGGAGACCAGGGGACACTAAAGAGTGAGGCACACAGCTGGGAGACCAGGGGACACTAAAGAGTGAGGCACACAGCTGGGAGACCAGGGGACACTAAAGAGTGAGGCACACAGCTGGGAGACCAGGGGACACTAAAGAGTGACGCAGACAGCTGGCAGACCGGGGGACACTAAAGAGTGAGGCACACAGCTGGGAGACCAGGGGACACTAAAGAGTGAGGCACACAGCTGGGAGACCAAGGGACACTAAAGAGTGACGCACACAGCTGGGAGAACAGGAGACACTAAAGAGTGACGCACACAGCTGGGAGACCAGGGGACACTAAAGAGTGACGCACACAGCTGGGAGACCAGGGGACACTAAAGAGTGACGCACACAGCTGGGAGACCAGGGGACACTAAAGAGTGACGCACACAGCTGGGAGAACAGGAGACACTAAGAGTGACGCACACAGCTGGGAGACCAGGGGACACTAAAGAGTGACGCACACAGCTGGGAGACCAGGGAACACTAAAGAGTGACGCACACAGCTGGTAGACCAGGGGACACTAAAGAGTGACGCACACAGCTGGGAGACCATGGGACACGAAAGAGTGACGCACACAGCTGGTAGACCAGGGGACACTAAAGAGTGACACACACAGCTGGCAGACCAGGGGACACTAAAGAGTGACGCAGACAGCTGGGAGACCATGGGACACTAAAGAGTGACGCAGACAGCTGGGAGACCAGGGGACACTAAAGAGTGATGCACACAGCTGGGAGACCAGGGGACACTAAAGAGTGAGGCACACAGCTGGGAGACCAGGGGACACTAAAAAGTGATACACACAGCTGGGAGACCATGGGACACTAAAGAGTGATGCAGACAGCTGGCAGACCGGGGGACACTAAAGAGTGAGGCACACAGCTGGGAGACCAGGGGACACTAAAGAGTGATGCACACAGCTGGGAGACCAGGGGACACTAAAGAGTGAGGCACACAGCTGGGAGACCAGGGGACACTAAAAAGTGATGCACACAGCTGGGAGACCATGGGACACTAAAGAGTGACGCAGACAGCTGGCAGACCGGGGGACACTAAAGAGTGAGGCACACATCTGGGAGACCAGGGGACACTAAAGAGTGATGCACACAGCTGGGAGACCAGGGGACACTAAAGAGTGAGGCACACAGCTGGGAGACCAGGGGACACTAAAGAGTGAGGCACACAGCTGGGAGACCAGGGGACACTAAAGAGTGAGGCACACAGCTGGGAGACCAGGGGACACTAAAGAGTGACGCAGACAGCTGGCAGACCGGGGGACACTAAAGAGTGAGGCACACAGCTGGGAGACCAGGGGAGACTAAAGAGTGAGGCACACAGCTGGGAGACCAAGGGACACTAAAGAGTGACGCACACAGCTGGGAGAACAGGAGACACTAAAGAGTGACGCACACAGCTGGGAGACCAGGGGACACTAAAGAGTGACGCACACAGCTGGGAGACCAGGGGACACTAAAGAGTGACGCACACAGCTGGGAGACCAGGGGACACTAAAGAGTGACGCACACAGCTGGGAGAACAGGAGACACTAAAGAGTGACGCACACAGCTGGGAGACCAGGGGACACTAAAGAGTGACGCACACAGCTGGGAGACCAGGGAACACTAAAGAGTGACGCACACAGCTGGTAGACCAGGGGACACTAAAGAGTGACGCACACAGCTGGGAGACCAGGGGACACGAAAGAGTGACGCACACAGCTGGTAGACCAGGGGACACTAAAGAGTGACGCACAGAGCTGGGAGACCAGGGGACACTAAAGAGTGACGCACACAGCTGGGACCGGAGCACTTGGTGACTTTCAGAACAACTGTTTCTGTTGCAGAGTTACGGCCCGTCCACACTACAGCTTCAAAAAAAGCTTGGAGCTGGGCGTGTCTGAAGCTTGGGGATTTTATTCGAGCAACGCGACCAACAACCAATCACATGAACCTCCCGCCCCCGACATACAAATCAAAAAACCCCGGGGATTATATGGGAGCAATATATATATATATAAACTCCCCAAACAGGCGAAAACCTACCAGTTTCACCCACTGTCTCTGCCACCTCCCTCCATGCCTGGTTCCTCCGGTTTGTATCCCGGTAGGTGAAGAGGGTCTGCTCATACAAAACCGAGTGATTTGCTACGGCGATAATTAGTTTCTCCTCCATTTTTTTTTAAAATATAGAAATCAACGGCGGGATATCTCTCCCAGCTTAGACGCGGTTTGATTGGCTACAGCTTGAGCTGTCAGATTTTCAGAAACGGGATTTGATTGGCTGGCGCTGGCGCTACTCCGGCGTTAGAAGTTGAACATTGTTCAACTTCTGACGCCTAAGACGGACCGCTATGCTACCCACAATTCAGTTCGGCGAAAAGCGAGGCAACGTGACGTCACCCCATTCAAAGTGAATGGGCAGACGCGTTGGAAACCGTTTTTGAAGCTATCGAAGCTGTAGTGTGGACGGGCCGTTAGTCTGTCTCATAAATGTAAGTGTTTGTCAGTAGCCTATATCTGAAATGACTAGGTTAGTTACACTTTTTAGTGTCCCCTGGTCTCCCAGCTGTGTGCGTCACTCTTTAGTGTCCCCAGGTCTCCCAGCTGTGTTCGTCACTCTTTAGTGTCCCCTGGTCTCCCAGCTGTGTTCGTCACTCTTTAGTGTCCCCTGGTCTCCCAGCTGTGTTCGTCACTCTTTAGTGTCCCCTGGTCTCCCAGCTGTGTTCGTCACTCTTTAGTGTCCCCTGGTCTCCCAGCTGCGTGCGTCTCTTTTTAGTGTCCCCTGGTCTCCATTGTGTTTTCAGCTTCTTGCAGCGTTTTGTATTTGCAGCGTTTTGTTTATGCCGCTTTAAGTAAACGCTGGGCATCTGTTGATGAAGATGTTTCTTCAATCGCAAGTGTTTTGGTACATTTGTGGCTTTTTTCATTTGTATTTGAAACTGCAGTAAGTTCCTCTTAATGGAATAGTTTGTGTTGTTCTGCTCCTTTCGGCTCCTGTTCCTCCCTGCGTTGGCAAACTTGTTCCCATGATTCTGCAGTCCTCAGACTTCTCCACATCAAAGTCAGTGAGCACAAAGCAAGGTGACTGGAGAGCAGCTCCTCTATAGGAAGCACAGAGGGAACACTTTTTAGAGGAAACCACCGCACTAAAAGATAAGCAGGCGAGAGAGGCACCGCTACACATAATAATTAACCCAATGTACAGGCTGAGCAGTGATTCAATTAAACTGAGCACTATAGCGCAAAGAAACATTTCATTCAACAATCGAAGAGTGAAAGCAATTACATGAGCCAAATTAGACTCAGAGGGTTCATAGAAATTGCATCTGCTTAATCAAGAGCAACCATAAAATACAAATGGGGCCACTAACTAACAATCATATGAAATATATTAGAAAGAGGCAAGGTGCTAATGCAGGGGTGGGGAACCTCCGGCCCCCGGGCCGTATATGGACCACGAGACCATTTGGTACGGCCCTCGAGGTAATTTATGAACACTCGCGAAAAAGAAAATAATTAAAGAAATCTAGACTGCAAAACAATTAAACAAGCGAGTGCCTGTTTTTCCTGGCCAAGGTCAGGGTCTTTGAACACAACACGAGCCTAACGTGTCATCACGTGGTATGTCCCGTCTGACAGGGGTGCAGTTCTGACGGAGAGCAGCAGAACGCTGCTCCGGCACTTCACAAATGTCAGTACCAGTGTCGAGCCGTGACTATTATACCCAGGCCCTCTGACCCATAGATATATATAAACACTAGATGACTCACCCGCGCTGCTGGCCAATGGAGACCGACGTTGCCACTTGGCCGCCATCTTGCTACAGGCAGTTCTCTCATTCATAACATTATGGTTTACTATTTAAATAACCATAGCTTGCTCAATTTTCAACCAATTTTCAAACGGTTTGGTTTTTTATAAACATCAAAGATGTAGTTATGATACTGCATACTTATAATCATGGACTTTCATATGAAAATAACATTAATCAGATAAAGCAATAGCTATACACACACACACACACACACACACACACACACACACACACACACACACACACACACACACACACACACACACACACACACACACACACACACACGGTATTTATATTAAATATTTGCCGGTGTATATATTTCCATTTATTTTATTATATTGTTAATATTTAAAATAAATTATAAAATTAAAATACATTTATATTTTATATATAAAAATCGGTCTCATGTTACCACTCTGTAAGTCAAGAGTTGTTAATGTAGCAATGCCTTAGCTTTAAGAACAGGGACACAACTAATGACAATAGCATATGTTGGTATATTATTTAGATATTCACACCTTTATCAGAAGAACCAAACCAACATAAAATGTGCTCACAGACAGGCCAGTTCTGTCTAATTTATCACAATTATTTTTGACATGAGATCTTCATATCATCCTAGTTTTGTATTTAGTTTCTAGATTTGTAAACAAATCCAGAACCTTTGAAATATGTCATTGAAAAAAGACCAAGAATAATATAAACTGTACCATGTGTCCTTTTGTGTCCTTCTGTAGTCCATTTGTGGTTTGTCTTGTCTCATCCCGGCTGATATATCACAAAATCCACTGTTTGAATTGTTCCCTATATTGCCCCTATGCCCCTGTAAGGTGTCCTTGGGTGTTATGAAAGGCGGCCCCCCCAAATAAATGTATTATTATTATTATTATTAAGAAGAACAACTTGGTGTGGTGTGGAGGGGATGTAGGAAGCAGGAGCAGGTGGGGAGAGATGGGGATTCAAGGTTCAAGGTTATTTGTTTTAAATGTGTCTTGGAGATAAGGACCAGCTGCACACAATAAAATACAGTATAACACAAAACCAATAAGACACACGGTGGCACATGGCACACCAACAATCAATCATCGTCCAGCCTCAGCTTTGGTATTCTTTCACAACCATGTTATGGGTTTATTAGACTGAGCAAACATAAACATATGTGGGGAACATAGTGCTGCGTCTCATGGAACCTGAAGATGTCCCTTCTTAGGGCGAGTTCCCACTGCCTCCTCCTCTCTTCGGTTTTGGGAAACCTTAAAAACATGAGAAAGGTAGCCAGATATATAAATTATTGTCAACATTTTCCTCCCTTCTTTCCTTTAACATTAAGGGTAAGGACAAAAATACACACTGAAATTATCATATTTTTGGTATGTATGCATGTATGTATGTATGTATGTATACTTTAAGAATAAGACAACCACACTAAGAGTAATAAAAAAGGTGTCCAAAAGAAACATTAAATAATTGTGTAACGAAATGGTAACAACATATTCTAAAGAGGCTGGGTCAACAACAATCTTGCAATACTATTATCTCACATAGCCCTACTGATCCTGTGTAGCAGGACTTGTAATGTACATACATCCACTAAGTAATTAACGATTATCCTAATTTTAGTCATAATATTGTCATATCTTACATGTGAATAATAATAATAATAATAATAAATAATATTTTTATAGCGCCTTTCAGGAAACCCAAGGTCGCTTTACAAGTCGGGTAGGGGGGGGGGGGGAGTAGGGGAAAAAAGGCAGACAGGTTAAGGGGGTGGGGGGTTCTTGTTTGCAGACTGCGGTGATTAGAGCATCCGTAGGCTGCACAAAAGTCCGGCATAGTCAGGTACTTCTATAAACACAAAGCCAGCAAATTCCTGTATCATAATGCAAGATGTTTTTAACAAGCCAAACCACTTGGAAGAAATCATGTGTAACTTAAGTTATGTTGAAAAGAAAGAGCAGTTCTGCCTCTCCCACTGGTGTAAAGTTGCTGGGTCAACTTTGTAATACTAGGTCTCACTCACAGCCTCTTGTTATTAGCCAGCTAATAAATACAACCACATACACAAAGAAAAGCTGCAATTTCAACATGTCCAAGCATCCTGTATCATAGCCATGCTAATAATGTTTATAATAAACCAAACCGTTTGTAAATCAGTCAAGATTTCAGCGAGTTAAGAGTATTTTTGTGCAGATCACTCACCTTACAACAGCTACCATAGCGCGAATCAGAGTAACTGTTGACTGTAGCAAGATGGCGGCCGGTCAGCTACGCTGGAAAATCTCCCATGAGCCATCTAGTGTTTATATATATCTATGCTCTGACCCCCCTTCCCTCGAAAAAAAAAAAGGAGATATTACGTCACAGCGTATACTTCAGCGGCCCGGGGTGCAAAACGCATCAATGACAGCGACCCTCTACCACACAAAACAACACCATTTATATAAACACCTATCATGACAGGCTCCCTTACTTACAGCCAAGTAACAATTGCAAATGAATTAAATCGGCACTGCGGCCCACATTGAAAATGACTTAGGCCTACCGTCAGTGGCGTTGCGCAATATTTCGGGGCTCCCCCGCAGGTCGGACCATGGGGCCCCGCCCCCTCCCCTAAATCAATAATAGAGTGACATGGGATAGACATCGCGGCCACTTTTTTAAATGTTTATTTTTTCAGGCATCTTTTGTAAACAGTAGGCCTATAGGTCAGTAGGAACTTTCTGTATAGATACATCTGATTTAAACAGTATAGGGTCAGTAGGAACTTTCTGTATAATATACATCTGATTTAAACAGTAAGGTCAGTAGGAACTGTATAATAATATACATCTGATTGAAACATAATTGACAAATACAAACAAGTGGCTGTGTATTTTTTGTAACATGAAGGTATATTGTAGAACGTTATAGCCTATCATCATTGGAGTTCACACAACGGAACGGTTCACATAACATTCTGTATAAAAGAAAAGTAGCCTACAAAAAACAAGCAAATAAAACACATCCTATATAGGCTACAAAGAGGATGCAATCAGGAGCTGCTTTGTAGGCCTATTATTTTATACGAGCACGTCTCCTGGCATTCTTCTGCGCAAAGTCCTGTATAACAGTCTTTAAATCTATACTGCGCGCGCGTCGGCTCTCAATACTAAGGACTGCTAACCCAGACAGTCTCTCTTGCGACATTGTGCTCCTCAAATATGTCTTTATTAATTTAAGTTTTGAGAAAGATCTCTCAGCACTGGCAACAGTCACGGGTATAGTTAAAAACAATTTCAGTGCTGTGGCAACATCGGGGATACTTGGCAAAATGGACTGATTTTCAATGAGCAGGGTTTGTGCAAGGTCTTTGATTGTTCCACGCTCAATTTTCTTTATAGTAGGCCTAAGAGCATTACGGAGGGACAGGATCTGGAAAGGAAACTCGGCTGACAGGTCGTCTTTATACTGGCCTGATAAAGCACTTGCGGACTCAGACAGATCCTTGTCTGTTGCGCGCAAAAGTTCGCGGGGAAGCAGAAAAGAAAATCGCTGTGCAACTTCGCTCATTCCAACAAATCGATTTTTGAGTTGGGCAACGACAATATCGATATTTGCGTAAAATACCGCCACTCTAAAATGCTCCCCTGGGTCTTGGAGCCGCTGGTCCTCGCAAAGCTCTGAAAAGTGCCTCTTTGTGCGCCTTGCGCGTCTGTCTTTGAAGAGACTGTGGACACCCCATGAGGATGCCAGGTCTTGCGCGTGCGCTTTTAAGCCATCGAACTCTCCTCGGAGTTGGGCAAGTGTATCGGTTGCGTTACCAAGCATTGCTGTCGCCTGTAAGAGGTCCACGTCTTTGCGCTGGAGAGCTTGGGACACAATGTTGACTGTTTCAAGGACCTTGCCCTGTATTACAGTCATTACAACAAACTCAAAGCTCTCCATGGCCTTTTTCAAGCCAGTCGCCTCGGCACGTTCCTCGCTTTTTTTGGAGAGCAAGTCTATCTTAGTTAGCGCTTGCATAATGTCAGCATAACGGAACCGCAATGATTGGACGGCGTCTTGTCTTGATGCCCATCGTGTCGGGCATAGTCTCTTCAGTGTAGGCTGGCCAGCCTTGGGCACTGAGAGGTGTGTTTCCAAAAGCTCCCATCGTTTGATGCTTCCACTAAAGAATACATATAGCCTTTCAACAGTGTCGTAGAAGTCTTTTATCTCAGGTATATTTTGGCATGCGTCATTGAGTATAAGGTTTAAATTGTGCGCAGCACAATGAATGTACACTGCGTTGGGCTCTTTATCCCTTATGCGTTTTTGTACACCGGAGTAGACGCCACTCATATTGCTAGCCCCGTCATATCCTTGTCCGCTGCACTTCCCAAGTAGTATCCCCTTTCTCTCCATCGATTCGAGAATTTCTCTCTCTAGACCTGCAGCAGTTTGGTCTGTGACTGCATGGAAGCCCAAAAAACTTTAGTTTATTTTCACCTCTGTAGGGTTTCCATTTTCATCATTTGCTATAGTAACATATCTGAACACTTGACTCAGTTGGTCTACTTTTGAAATGTCCTGGGTAGTATCCATTATAATCGAATAGAATTCTGCATTCTGTATGTCTGTAATGATTGTGTCCTGCACTTTTTTCGATAGCAATGAAATTATTTCGTTTTGAGTTTGAGGACTTAGGTAGTGCACCTTCTTTTTGCTTTCAATAAGCCTTTGCAGAACTGGATCATAACGCGCCATAAGTTCTATGGTAGATAAGAAATTACCATTATCTATATCACCTATTTTCTCTCTGTGACCCCAGAAAGCAGAGTTGCGAGAGGCCAGTGTTAGTGTAACATCAGTTATTCTGGTTAGGACCTCGGTCCAAAACCCCACCTCTCTCTTAAACTCAGATGATATTTGCGCGTCAATGGTCAGATTATTTTTCCACGTATCATACATGCTGCCAAATGAGAGCGAGAGAATTCGTGTTCCTTAATCTTTTTAGAGAGACCCTGCCAATCATTTATTCCTATTCTCCACGCTTGGTGGAGGTGATGGGCAGACGGTCTGTCACCGAACAGCCAGCACTGCTCACAGTACACCCGGTCCATAGATGGCGAGTAACATAGCCACTTTCGTGGAATTCTACATCCAATTTTGGATGTTTTGTTATAGAACTCTTTTGAAAAGCACCTTCCCTTCCCATCCCTTTTGAATGGCCCTTCAGGCTTGCATGGCCCGTTATTCAGAATGTACCGTTTAACATCATCGTCTTCTAAATCTACAGGGAATTTCCCCCTATCAGTAGGGTATTCAGTCACAGAGTTGTCGCTGGCCAACGTGTCCCTGGGGTGGGTGGGAGCTGCTGTCACTGTCGGGGCACGGCTAGCTGGCTGGGCAACCTTGGCTATGTCTGAACTGGCCTCGGAGGGGGCACAGCTGACTTCTTGCTGACCTGCAAAAAGGAACGGATTATATTGCAATTCCAATGTAACCTGTAGCATACTGACTCGTACTTTTTATGGCGATTGGCGAATAAAACTTTCTATTATTCTAACCTGTCTCGAAGCGTGAGGCACGACTAGCTGGCTCGGCTGTAACGGGGCTGCTGGGGTCTGTGGGGGCACGGCTAGCTGGCTGGGCAGCCTTGTCTATGCCTATGTCTGAACTGGCCTCGGAGGGGGCACAGCTGACTTCTTGCTGACCTGCAAAAATGAACGGATTAGATTCCAATTCCAATGTAACCTGTAGCATACTGGTTATGGCGAATAAAACTTTATATTATTCTAATGTCTAACCTGTCTCGAAGCGCGAGGCACGACTAGCTGGCTCGGCTGTAACGGGGCTGCTGGGCTGTCTGCCTGGACTCGGAGCTGACGGCCGGGGGCCGGGGGGGGTTGCTAGCGGTCTATCTGCAGTAACGTTAGAGTCTACGTCTACCTTTGCTGCCTGCCGGAACAATGACGTTATTTTAGGTAGTTTTGCCCTCTCCTGTTCGGCTTTCGCTCTCATTTTGCTTTTCTGAGCACCGCTTGGGTAGTGGCGCTTCATTTTTCATGTTTACCGGCAACGCAACTAATGAACGTTATTTATATGAGCAATGCTTCCCGCTTTGTTTTGAACGCTGCCCAGCCTGCCAATGAACATTAGTTATCAGCCGGCTAGCCCTATCGCAGATGAGCAAATAATTATAATGATACACTGTTGTACTACTACAGGCAGCGTACACATGACGTAGCAACATAGCAGGGAGGGGGGGGCCCCGCCCTCTGCACCCTGTTCCCGCGTTACGAAATCTAAGAGGATAGCCTACAGTGGGGGCGGGGCCCCCTAAGCTCCGGGGCTCCCCCGCACCGCGGGGGGTGCGGGGGCCTCCGCTACGCCACTGCCTACCGTTGATGATCAAATCACTGAAACACAAAGTCCATCCTCCTGTCCTTTTGGATGAAGCACTTGCGGGTCATTCAGCTGAGCCTTTGCCACTCCAGTTTATCATTGTAACTCAATCTTGAAAATGACTCAGTTAATAATTTCGCAACGATGTCATCACTATCACTGAAGTGAGCCATCATGAACGAATGTATGCTAATTATAAATCTATCGATCATAAATCTATCGTTTAGATTTATGATTCGAAAATAATAAAAGTAGGGTAGACATGTGGATATTATCCGGCTGAACAAAACGTGCATTTATCTAACAGGTTCGTTTTCCACAGACCTTATTTCGAGCTATTTTCCAAAATCCTATGGAGAAATGCCATTGCTTTCTGTTGAGGGAATCCGAGCGAAGCTTACTTCCGGGTTATAGGATGCGTCACTGCACCACTTGCATAAGGCGCTTTCACACTGCGGTACTTTTCCCACAAAGGTTCATGTGAACTTAGTTCATGTGAACTCTTTAGTTCGCATGAACTAAGTACAGATCGCGTTCACACTGGAAAAAGTCCCTGGGGGTGGATTAGGCAAATGAAGCCGCTGACGTCACTTGTTCTTCTTCTGCTTTGGGTTTACTGGCAGGCCGCAAACCACTTCACGGCGTATACTGCCGCCCAAAGTCCCCGGCCGGAAGTCCCCGGAGTTGGGGACTGGCTTCAGTAGAAGCTGCTGGGACTCCCAGCAGCTTCTACTGAAGCCTTCCGAGTAAATCGCCAGAACGCCGACACCTCCTCATCTCTACCGCTCCCATGTTTTATTTTGTGTTGCCATAAGTTAGTCTCTCTGCGTTTCTGCGCTGGGCTAATGCTAATGCTAATGCGAGGATAATAAAATGGCGGCTTCACAAAACTTTTTGGGAGTTTTACGGGGCGTGGTTTGCAATCCGCCCAGCCAATCAGAAATATAGCTCTTTTCTCACAAGAGAGCCGCACGAAAGTCCCTGCTCTCTAGCAGCTCTCTGCTCTCTAGCAGGGACTTTCGAGGGGGTAAAAAGGTTCACATGAACTAATTTTAGTACCGGCTCTTTTTGGTGTGAACGCGATAAAAGAGTTCACATGAACCTTTGTGGGAAAAGTACCGCAGTGTGAATAAGCCTATAGACCTCACAGCGGGCGGAACTTGTCATAAAGTCAGCGAAAAATAAAGCCCGCCCATTTAGAGGGAAGATATGATTGGTCAATTGTCAACTCAACTCTCGTTGAGTTACTATAGCTGGCCCTCTGTGAATGTAGAGAGGGACCAACAAGCTCTCCCGTCTTCACATAACTCGCAGAGACGGCATTTAACCCTTCACATTCCAACAGAAACTGAACAGGCAGATTCGAAGGATTTATTTCTTTGGAAATATTATTTTAAATACAGTTAAATCAAGTTATTTTGGTAAAACTAATAAAAAATGTAACAAAAACAACATATATATAAAAAAAATATATATATTTAAAATGTTTTTTAAAAAAAATGTTTTCAAATATTATTTTTTAGAATATCTTAGGCAGGGCCTAGAGGGCCCTGACGGCTCGCCACTGGTCAGTACCCATAAGGAGCCGTACACATGTCGCAGTTTCTGCGTGGCTGCGTCTTTAGTTGAAAGCCCGGTGGTGATCTGTTCATCTGTCACACTGATCATACAGTCAATACCTTTGTTGTTATTAGCATCTGGTTAGCTAGCTATGCTAACGAATATAAGAAGCTTTTTCTCCAACCAGTGAGGTAAAGGCACGTCTTTAAATGATCATTATAGTTATAAAAAAATAAGAGCATAAAGTAAACGGGTATACAATACTATATGACAGTAAAAAAAAAGTTGTTATTAATAAACAAGAATACAGTTTGAAAAGGGAGTGATTTGTAAAATATCCATAAAGAAAAAGAAAATCTGCTTACAGTTCTGTTTCATATGGGTGTTGAGAGGCGTTTCCATAGATCTCCTAATGTTGCTCTCAAAGTGCACTAGATTGATGCTATCAACTTCAACATTTAAAAAACAAAATCTACCCGGGGCAGCATGCCCCCAGATCCCCTAGAGGAGGTTAGGTCCCCCCCACTTAAATCATGTTCACATGGATACTAAATACATTTTGTCCATATATTTCTGGTCATGCCACAACCGTGCACGTGCATGCATGCGCGAGTCATGGTAAGATATCTGGATTCAGAGGTTGCTTTTTCTTCGCACAGCATGAAAGAAAGGCCAAATGAATGGGCTGTGATTTTATTTTTTTAAGTAGAGGTCAATCATTTGTACGGCCCTCGGAGGATGTTGAAAAAATTGAAATGGCCCTTGAGAGGAAAAAGGTTCTCCACCCCTGTGCTAATGGATTTGACCTGGTCAAACATCTAATCACATTCAACCTCCAACAACAAATAACTAAAATAGGTCAGTACACAGGAAGTAAACACAACTACAACTAATGCAATGCAGTCTATAAACTTTTTCACTTCCAACAGATTTTACTTTCCTGCGACATCTTACATTATACCATATATCTTTGGCCCCAATTACAACGAGACCTACCGTCACAGTTTCTTAACTTATTTGGGAAAAAATAAATTAGATAATGATAATGACGTAATTACTACATAATGTAACGTAACTGTAGCAGTAACGTTATTGTCTCCTCTTGAGTCCTGTTATTGGTATCAAAACAGTTTATTCCCAATTCGCCCCATTGCCACTTCGCCCCTTTCCCATGCAGCCCCAACAACAGCCTCTGATTCGTCAACAGACTTCATGGGATGCATCATTAGATCTATAAACTCTAACCCTAAGACCCACGACCAAGCAAAACAAGTATCATTTCTCATGTAAAAAAGGGGCGATATGGGGAAGGGGCGAAACGGGAAGACACCTATCAAAACAGAATCATGGTGATGCAGTTGAGACTTTTTTGTACTTTTATGTGTCTAAACCTCTATAAAAACGCATGCCTGTCACACTGAACCATAATGAATACCTATGGTACCAATAGTGTTGGTGGCAAACCGTTGTAACGTCTCGGTATGATCGGACCCTTTGTGTTACGTCGTGTTTGAAAATAAATCTCAGTATCCACTATATGAGCTCCTATTCCAATGTCCAAGATTAATCTTTCTTGTGTAAATTGGGAGGTTTTTGATATAGAGAAGAGCGTTTCCTCCTCCAGTTGCTGCGTCATCCTATCTTTGATCCCTTCTTTTGTTCGTTCCATCTCTTATTCATTGCATGTCACCCTGGATAATTGTGTCGGATCAATGCACGAACTGTGAATGTCTTTCTGTCATCCCTTTTCTATACGTTTCTGCTCATATTTAGAGCATGGCCCTCTGGACACTCTGCCTCTCTTACTCACAACGGGATCTCTGTGTCCAATCTCTTCTGCAATTGAATTCTATTAATATCCTTTGGCTGCTGTCTGTGGAGAGATAATATTGTTCATTTTTCACTTTCGTAGGGAGGGTGAGGATATGGAGGAATGGATCAGTTGGGGTTGGATTTAGCCATTGAAGGCTTTTAACTGAGGCAGTGGTTTGTGTGGCTTCAGGCCTCGGCTCTTTGCATCATGGCTCCTCCGGCGTTGATGTCTTGTTGCTTTATCCGGTGGGGATTTTGTCACAGTTATTCAGAGGCAGCTTTATGACAGCTACACGAAATAACATGCAATCATGCTGCGAGGGGGGAGCGAGGAGCAAATCCGAATGCAGTTAAGCGCATCTGGCTGCAGACGTACAAAAAACAACTGGGCTTTTTTTGCGCCAGTGGAGATGCTGACCTTGAGCTGAGCTCCGGAAGAAATGTCCGAGCCGAGCCCCTGAGCTCTGAGGTGAATATGGAGCCCTGTCAACATGAGGGATGTTGTCTGGTAATAAAATAAGCCATCACTCTCTGGAGAACATCAAAAACAATGGCGCCATGAAGCCTGAAAAAATGAACCACAAAGGGATGTATGCGTTTCACAGCTTCGGTCCAGAATTGGCTTTTTGACAATTTTTTAGAACAATAGCCATTGAAATACAGCGTGAGACAACCACGCTTTTTATTAGAGTTGACTATTAATGGTCAATTTGTCATTTGCTGGAGCTATAAACTACCTCCCCGCGGTGCAGCTGTTTATTAGCGGTGGGGGCTGAACTGAGCATAGTAACGTTTAATTTAACTGCATATGAATTTCACGCTAGTAAAATATCAAGATTTACAGTTGAGTTTCCGGTTTAATTGCTTAAACTGCCGTGGTAAATCTCAGCGTTGTAAAAGTAACTGTAAAAACATGGCAAAAACCCTCACTCTGTTATCATCTTGCAGACTGAGGCGGAGCTTTACAGAAAGAGATAACAGACAGTGATATTATTCTAATAAATCTGATGGCATGATAGGGGAACACTCAGGCTTTGGGAGCTAAAACGTAACTGAATAATCGGACTACTTTTCTGTAGTGTGTGCTCATGTGTTTCATTGTTTGTTTATGCTTCCTAAATATGATACATGAAAGGCAGGTTTTCCTATTCATTAAATATCTATTTTGTTATCTTATTTGTCCTTTTCTAAAGTTACATTGTTCTGTTGTCTCGCATTCACATTTAAAGATGACTATTAGGATTGTTTTGGGTTCTCCCTCTCTTTTAGTGTGTTCTTTAGGTTTTTGTGCATGTCAATGGTCTGCAAAGGCTACAATTCCAAAGTTCTCTCGAGAGGGAGTTTCTCTCCCACACACTCCTTGTTTACTTCCGGAGTGACATCACTATGTAACACTTGTGCTTCTATTGGTTAGCAATCCTACACATATTAAAGGCTCTGAGGCGGGACATCTCTAAGCTCTTGACTAATCACAACAGAGCCGGCCAGCTAACCAATCAGAGCAGACTGGGCTCTGGTTTCAGACAGAGGGTGAAAAGAGGTGCTGCAGCACAGACAGTATGAGAACAATAAAGAGCTTTTTGAACATTAAAGCATGGAGACATGTAGAGACACTACATACTGATATACACCTGAACATCAGCAGGAGAGGACTCTTTAAAGTAGATACACTACATACTGATATACACATGAACATCAGCAGGAGAGGACTCTTTAAAGTAGATACACTACATACTGATATACACATGAACATCAGCAGGAGAGGACTCTTTAAAGTAGAGACACTACATACTGATATACACCTGAACATCAGCAGGAGAGGACTCTTTAAAGTAGAGACACTACATACTGATATACACCTGAACATCAGCAGGAGAGGACTCTTTAAAGTAGAGACACTACATACTGATATACACCTGAACATCAGCAGGAGAGGACTCTTTAAAGTAGAGACACTACATACTGATATACACCTGAACATCAGCAGGAGAGGACTCTTTAAAGTAGAGACACTACATACTGATATACACCTGAACATCAGCAAGAGAGGACTCTTTAAAGTAGAGACACTACATACTGATATACACCTGGACATCAGCAGGAGAGGACTCTTTAAAGTAGAGACACTACATACTGATATACACCTGAACATCAGCAGGAGAGGACTCTTTAAAGTAGAGACACTACATACTGATATACACCTGGACATCAGCAGGAGAGGACTCTTTAAAGTAGAGACACTACATACTGATATACACCTGAACATCAGCAGGAGAGGACTCTTTAAAGTAGAGACACTACATACTGATATACACCTGAACATCAGCAGGAGAGGACTCTTTAAAGTAGAGACACTACATACTGATATACACCTGAACATCAGCAGGAGAGGACTCTTTAAAGAAGAGACACTACATACTGATATACACCTGAACATCAGCAGGAGAGGACTCTTTAAAGTAGAGTCACTACATACTGATATACACCTGAACATCAGCAGGAGAGGACTCTTTAAAGTAGAGACACTTCATACTGATATACCTGAAAAGGAGCAGAATAGGGACCCTTTAGTATCACAGCAGAAGAAACATGTCTTCTTCACCCATAACAAACCTCTGGTGCATTAACTGCTCAGCAAGCTCTTTTTCACTGAGCTCCATGAATTCAGTTTGACAGATCTTTGTAACATTGAGCCACTTATTGAATAATAAAAGAGGAGCAAGTATCCGCTGAGAAACACACAGCAGGACAAACTGAGCCATGTTTGTAAGAGGCTCAATAGTCAGTGAGGGGTTCAACTGTATTGAAATGTTTGGATCCGTTCCTCGTCGTCCAAGCCGGTGACATTGACTTATGTCGACACCCTCCGGCCTGTTTTGTTTAGACAGTTAAATGACAAATGGTTGTGCCTGTCAGCCAACATCTGTTATTCATCGCAGCCGGACTGTGTCAGGCCAGCGCCACTCAGACTTCTGCCCTTTAGAGCCACCCCCCACTGCTCGCTCACACAATTACAGCCATCAGCTACAAAACACTGTTATCTGAGCTGCTTCAGCCACAATCACAGCCAATCATGTATGTGTTTGCAAGGCTGAAAGAGTTATTCATCATTGGTCAATGGGTGTCGAGTGTATGGTTGCCTTGGTATACTGTATCAAGTATTTCTAGTATACTGTAATATAAGGCACACTAAAATGAAATGACTCCGAAATGCATTCATTTTGTAGCATTATTTTTACCATTTTAATATGTATGTGGTTATTATATGTTCCCAATGTTAACACTGATGAATTAAATGTTGGCCAAGGCTGAGAACACATGCAGCCTGTACTTATTAATAAAAACAGATTTGTAACAGAGGTTATGTATTTGTGATCATACTGTGTGACCTGCTTGTATGTATTTACACAGTAGGTGTACTGTTCTCTCTCTGTGTTGTACTGTCTCAGTGTGAACAGAGATTAAACAGCCAGTCAAACCATTTTGAGAGCCATGGAATGAGCAGCCATGCTCATTTATTGACTTATTTGCGGTCCACTGACATTCAAACGGAGTGAAACTATAAGAAAATAAGTTACAAGGCACTTAATGATCTCATACATGCAAGTGTAACATACACAGATTAACACATAGGACCGCTAAGTGTAAACAAGGTAAATATAGCTAATGCTAGCTGTGCAATAAGCATACAGGCTAGCATGGCTAACGCTAGCGTGTATGCTAACGCCTTTTCTCATTGACTTTAAACATCTCCAGATGTCATTACATAAACACAATACATGTTACCAATCCTTACAGTGTAAGGCTTACACTTACACTTAAAGTCATTGCTTTCTGACGGACTTGACCCTTTTACGATTCAGGTTGCATAGGAAAACTAGAAGCAGTGTACTGCCATGCTATTCAGTTCACTTTCTCCTACTTCCTGTACCCGGTTTCCTATCTAACTAACCTTCAGTACACATTTTACAAAAATATATAAATGTGCAAATATGAAACATACAGGTAAATGTCACCTATTGGTAGCTGAACTGTCAATACCCCAAAACATATTCTTAGATAGAAATACCTAAAAAAAAATTATTTAGACACAATTAACACTTATAGTTTTTTCATGTCTTGTTACATAAGAATAGACCATAATATGTGTTAAGTGTTATTATGGGATAATTACTATTCTTGTGGTACTACTGGCTTATTAGGCCCATATTGAGCAGCGCATATTAAGACCAAAAATCATGTACAACAACGTCCTTACTTACAATAAATACGCACTAATTAGAGGGTTATTGAGGAGACACTCTCAACTAATGGCTTATTACTTGTAGAATATGGTCATGTAGAATAAGGCATTACTAAGTGTTTTATAATGACTAATAAAGAGCCAATATACTGCTAATATGCACGTTAGTTAACAACTAGTGGATGGTTAATTTGTGTACCTTAATATAAAGTGTTAACGTATTTCTAGTAGTACATCCATCCATCCATCCATCTTCTCCCGCTTATCCGTGGTCGGGTCGCGGGGGTAGCAGTTCCAGCAGAGAGCCCCAAACTTTCTTTTCCCTGGCGACATCAACCAGCTCTGACTGGGGGATCCCAAGGCGCTCCCAGGCCAGCGAAGAGATATAATCCCTCCACCTGGTCCTAGGTCTACCCCTTGGTCTCTTCCCAGCTGGACGTGCCTGGAACACCTCCCTAGGGAGGCGCCCAGGTGGCATCCTAACTAGGTGCCCGAACCACCTCAACTGGCTCCTTTCGACGCGAAGGAGGAGCGGCTCAACTCCGAGTCCCTCCCTGATGACCGAACTTCTCACCTTATCCCTAAGGGAGACACCAGCCACCCTGCGGAGAAAACCCATCTCGGCCGCTTGTATCCGCGATCTCGTTCTTTCGGTCATGACCCATCCTTCATGACCATAGGTGAGGGTAGGAACGAAAATGGCCCGGTAGACAGAGAGCTTTGCCTTCTGGCTCAGCTCCCTTTTCGTCACAACGGTGCGGTAAAGCGACTGCAGTACCGCTCCCGCTGCTCCGATTCTCCGGCCCATCTCACGCTCCATTGTTCCCTCACTCGAGAACAAGACCCCGAGATACTTGAACTCCTTCACTTGGGGTAAGGACTCATTCCCTACTTGAAGTGGACAGTCCATCGGTTTCCTGCTGAGAACCATGGCCTCAGATTTGGAGGTGGTGATCCTCATCCCAGCCGCTTCACACTCGGTTGCGAACCGATCCAGTGAGTGCTGAAGGTCGCAGACCGATGAAGCCATTAGAACCACATCATCTGCAAAAAGCAGTGGTGCAATCCTTAGTCCACCGAACTGCAGACCCCCTCCCCCACGACTACGCCTCGAAATCCGATCCATGTATATTACAAACAGGATTGGTGACAAAGCGCAGCCCTGGCGGAGGCCAACCCTCACCGGAAATGTGTCCGACTTACTGCCGAGGACCCGGACACAGCTCTCGCTTTGGGAGTACAGAGATTGGATGGCCCTGAGTAGAGACCCCCTCACCCCATACTCCCGCTGCACCTCCCACAGTAACTCCCTGGGAACTCGGTCATACGCCTTCTCCAAGTCTACAAAACACATGTAGACCGGATAAGCGTACTCCCAGGCCCCCTCCAGGATCCTTGCGAGAGTAAAAAGCTGATCCGTCGTTCCACGACCAGGACGGAATCCGCATTGTTCCTCCTCAATCTGAGGTTCGACAATCGGCCTGACCCTCCTTTCGAGTACCTTAGAGTAAACTTTAGTAGTACATGGCACACTAAAATGAAATGACTCAAAATCAATTAAATGTTTTGGACATTTTAGTAGATTAGTTGTAGGGTATTTGGTTAGTGTTAGGTGTTTTCTAGCTTGGTTAATGTGTCTGTTCAATACATTAACTTTCCATTCCAGATGTGTTAGTAATATATAGTGTAAATCATTTCTGTTTAGCGTGCTACAAGAGTTATTCATCGTTGGTCGAGTGTAAGGTGGCCTTGGTATACTGTATCAAGTATTTCTAGTATAGTACATTACTCTGAAATGCATTCAATTCGTACCATTATTTGTACCTTTCATATGTATGTGGTTATGATATCTATATTAAACCAATGTTAAGACTGATTAATTGGGACATTTTAGTAGATTAGTTTTAGGGTTTTTGGTTAGTGTTAGGTGTTTTTTAGCTTGTTAATGTATCTGTTTAATACATGTGTTAGTAATATATAGTGTAAATCATTTCTGTTTGGTGTCCTATTATAAAGCCTCTGATACCTATTCGGACGGTCCTATTTCACATATCTCCATTGTTTATCTTTGTACTTTTCTAGCAGTGTTTGAATGAATGATTTAAAATAAATGTAGGATTTGAATTGAAGTAAACAGTAAACCAAATTACATTTTCCAAATACTAAGCTATTGGCTTCCTTGATCTGATACCATATGAACTCCAAAAGTCACTTAATCCTCTTTAACACATGTAAAGCAACCTTGAATAATACCAATATCTAGAAGTAACCCCAAGGAACTCATGTGAGAAAGAAAATGTCCGAATCATTCGCACCCAATGACCTTAACATGCCAGTTCACTAGTTCTCAATCTGTGTCATGCCCGATTGAGCAATTGTGAGTATATCCAGTCATGATTCGGGGCGTCTATGGTGAGCGTGTTGTTGATGTTTTGTGTCACGGTTGGTGTGAAACTGGAAGAAAACAAACACCCAATGGTGTCTTCACAAAAAAAAATCTATTAGAAAGCTGCAGCTGATTCAGAACGTCGCTGCTCGAGTCCTCACTGACACTAAGAAAGTGGATCACATCTCTCCTGTTCTGAAGTCTTTACACTGGCTTCCTGTGTGTCAAAGAATAGATTTCAAAATACTACTGCTGGTTTATAAAGCACTGAATGGTTTAGGCCCAAAATACATTTCTGACCTCCTGCTAAATGATGAACCATCCAGATCTCTCAGGTCTTCAGGGACTGGTCAGCTTTCTGTCCCCAGAGTCAGAACTAAACATGGAGAAGCAGCGTTCAGTTATTATGCTCCAAATATCTGGAACAAACTCCCAGAAACCTGCAGGTCCGCTGCAACTCTGACTACTTTTAAATCCAGGCTGAAGACTTTTCTTTTTGTCGCTGCTTTTAATTGAACTATTCACATCTTAAACTGCACTGTAACTTTTATGTATTTTTTCTTTTAATGTTTATTTTATTGTCTTTTCTTTTTAATGACTGATTTGAAATGCCATTTTCTGAATGTCTTTCATTTTTTGTAAAGCACCTTGAATTGCCTTGTGTTGAAAAGTGCTATATAAATGAACGTGCCTTGCCTTGCCTTGCCCAAGGGGGACGAAGAAGGGTCGTTTTCATGAGAAACGGTAATACAAATGTTTAAAAACCGAAAGCATTCCTGTTGCTGCCAGTAGCTTCTCACAGGAGGCTGATTTGTCCGAACCACAAACAGATGACTTGAGACCTAAAAAGATAGATCTTTGCATTTTGGGATGTAACGATTCTATCGGGCTCTTGCGATATCTCGAGAGAAAACTGAAAACTATTTAACAAATTGCAGCAGTGAGTCTTAAGTAAATCCTAAAGCAAATATAGTATTGAAACGCTAACAAGCACTGAGTATACTGATGCCACATTTGTATTATTGAATCATACTGTAGACACTACTGGACGCTAATAAGCCAATGTGTAATAATACGCAGAAGTTATCTGAAGAATTGGAATACAATATTAATAACTCATATGATAACAAATGTTTTCCTAGTGTCTAAAACCTGAAGTTAAAAATGTGTTATGTTTAATTTCCTATGAAAGGTAAATAGGGAGGCAAAGAGGAATCAAGTCTTCTTTTACGGAGATATTAAACTACCATTCTTCAACTTAATGTAAAACTAGTTCAATCAGGAGAGACGTGATGTATGAAATACATGTTTATTACCGGGACACATGGTTTAAGAAAATGATGATTGACAGATTACAACAATGAATTAACTGATGTTTGGAGATTAGGCCCCGGTTTGTAGGATGATCATTCAGGAGGGGAAAACCGCTCCGATGAACCCCCCCGGGGTCTAGACACTGGTGGTGGTGATAAGTGGTTCGGTCTGGTCTGAAGGGAGAAGGATTAGCTTGGCCCTGAATTAGGAGACAGGGGGCAAAGGGGTGGAGGAGGGTTGTGCGTTGACACCTGAAATGACAACTGACGGAGAGGGAAGAGCAGATTTAAAGGGGTTAGCGGGTGCGATGATTGGCTAGCCGGGGAGTAACGCCCCTGATTACTTAATGGCAGAGGAGATTGAAGTGACGTGTAACACCAGGGGGTATTGGTCTTCCTCATTGAACTTGCGCTAAGCTTCATGATAATGCCAGCCACTGCCGGTATGTTTGTTCTGCTTCCTTAATTGGTTTCATGGAAAATATGGCCCTTAAGTGGGGCAAAGGTCCTTATTGCGGCTAGGCAGTCCAAACAAAAGTCCCAGTAATTGTGATAGTAAGTAGAAATTGCGGTAAAGAATTGCGGTCAACAGAATATTGAACTTCCCTCTCTCTGTCCATGCGAAACCCAAGTGGGCAGGTGAATGCAGCCCAGGTTAAACCATCACTAACTTCACCAAGCTCCAGTGAATACACCCACCATCACTAGGGAGTAAAAAATACCTATACACAATCACAGAAACCTCACACATGGCTCCTACAGTCCTGAAAGAAACCACAGGCTTACTTGCACTTAGTGGCTCGAAGCAGGATGCATCCAAAACAGACTGTCCCTTAAAGCAAGCTAGACCTTGGCAAGCTACACCGTCTCACACTGTGTTGGAGTAAATTTGTAGCACTACTTAAGGTTGTAATGCTTCCAGTTATAGGGCTGGCAGTTATTTTGGTGACATAAAAAGCAGAGAAGACGGGAGCTTTGGCCATTGTCGGAGCATATGGTCTGCAGTACAAGCTGATAACATGAATTATTCCAGAGGGGAAATATGTGTTGTTGAAGCAATAGACAACAAAATACTTAAATAACACATCTTAAAAGTTCCATTAAACAGAGATGAGTTGTGGTTGTATATGGCATCACAATCATCAGCTTAATTCTTAAGCAAAGTTTTCCATCTGGCCTTCGAGACCCTGTAGAGACGCCCTAATTACTCAAGTGCTCAAAGGAGCTGCCTAATGCTGCTTCTCCCAGAATATAAATGCATGAGAAATGATTGCACCATTAGTGTTTGAAATACCAGCAGTAGGGAGGATGAGAAAATGCGAAAGCACAGAGAAAGTTCAGATGTTTTGAATGGTGTTCATGATGTCAAATCACTGCCATAATTGAGGGTGAATGAGATCGACTCGCGCACAAGTCAAGCTGTTGACATTGTGTTTTGAGCTTCTTACGCTTTAAGTAAACGCTGGACATGTGTCGTTAAGTTGGTGAGATGTTGCTTAATTTGTATGTGCTTGGCGACTGTGAGGGAGTGATGTTGAATGGAGAAGTGGTATACATGTATGTGTCCATAAAGGACTATCTTTTCCATGTATATATTATGTAGTATTGTAAATAAAATGTAAACAGCTACACATTTTACAATAACATTTTTTTTTTAAAAAGGGAGTGATGTCGTCTTTCAACCAGAAGGTTGTGGGTTCGACCCCAGCCCATGCAGTCAACATGTCGATGTATCCTTGGGCAAGATACTGAACCCTGAGGTGCTCCTGATGGCCCAAGGTGTGTGGATGTTAGTTCCTAAAGCAAGGTACACTGCTCTGTATGAATGAGGTGTGAATGGCTCACGACTTGTAGTTTGTAAAGCTCTTTGAGGGGTCGTAATGACCTGATAAAGTGCTATATACACTCCATTTAACATTTTAAGAAAGTATTTTGGGCCCATTGTGGCGCGATTGCACCTATTGGCCACCATAGTTTTCTCCTCAGGAAATCAGTAGACCAAATTACACGTTGTGCTTTTCTCTACACTGGATACCACAGCTATTAGATTCCTATATAAGTATAATTAAATGTTGAGTCAAGGTTAAATGACCAAGTGTTTGCGCTGCATTGTGTTTGGACGCTGTGTAATGCACCACTCTTCAATGATTACACATAGTAAGAGAGAGAAGAAGCTGTGTTAAGGGACTTTTATAGGCTGCCTCTTTTCATTTATGATGGTTTTATAATGCTTTCTCCTTCAAGGATCACACTCTCACGGGCACAATACCCCACATTGCTGCATCCTTAATGATATTTCACAACAGAGGTTAAACACACTGTACACACTGCCGTCTGAAGAGCCATAGTAAGCAGCAGTATTGTGTATTTCAAGAGTGGAATGGAAAACATCCATAAAGGATGTCTGTTCTGCTTAAAACTGAATTGAAAGAGAAAGCTTGATCTACAGTTTTCGGAGATTCATCTTATTTTACCCGATGGCATCAGCAGCTATTGGATAGTTTCTTATGAGGAATGTTCTTTACTATTAACTACGTTTTGCAAAACCAGCACTAAATGTACACTTTGCTACATGATGGTCTGGCATGAATCAACAGGAACTATATTTCGCCTGCCAGAAAGTGGACTTGGGCATTTGCTGGGACAAATGCACATCCCATTTGGCTTTACAATACGTGGTGGTTCCAGGAAATGTGACAATTCTCCAAAATCCTCCATGAAACCAGGCACAAATTGAAGCTGGAAATAAGCCACGCAGTTGTAGAAAAAGGCTTAATTTTGGCACAATATAAAGCACTTTTCCACACAAATGTTCTACTTAAATTATGCAGAACTACAATGCTCTGTGTTTCATTTTTCTGCTGTATCTGCAGGAGACAAAACATGCCATCGACGTTCTGCAACTCTTTTTGATATTGATGTGTTTAAACTAGATTAGATATTCCTTCAGTGCAGTTCTGCGTTTACCCCAAAGCCATCTCCAGGGAATATCTCCACCAGGAGGAAGAGACGTCTGGGAGGCATCCTCATCAGATTCACAAATCCCCGAAACTCCTTCCACAAGAGCAGAAGTTCTAGTGTGAACTTCTCCCAGATATAAAGTTACTTATTTCTTGATTTAAGTTTTTTCTGTCTGTACGAATGTGAAAAAAGTTTAGATTAACAAAATGGACACTTCAAATTATATATGTCTTTATTTTGTTGCTTAATCATTTAAAGAACAAGCTGTTATTGAAGCCAAAGGAAGTGCAACGGGCGTTGAAGCCCATTTCGTAGTGGCCAAACGGTGGTACTACACTTACGTTCTAGTCTGTGAAGTCATTTGGTCTAAAAACTACCTTTCACGTTGACATTGGGAAAGAGACGTCTGTAGATCAGCATATAATAATAAAACTACCCAGCACAAACACTTTTATAACTGTTATTGAAATCATTAGGGTCATTGCTGTTTTGTCTTCAGGGGGGGCGTCATTTTAATTTTTCAGGGGGCGTAAAGTTAATACTTCAGGGGGCGTAATGTTAATACTTCAGGGGGCGTAATGTTAATACTTCAGGGGGCGTAATGTTAATTCTTCAGGGGGCGTAATGTTGATACTTCAGGGGGCGTAATGTTAATACTTCAGGGGGCGTAATGTTAATACTTCAGGGGGCGTACATTTAATACTTCAGGGGGCGTAATATTAATTCTTCAGGGGGTGTAATGTTAATACTTCAGGGGGTGTAATGTTAATACTTCAGGGGGCGTACATTTAATACTTCAGGGGGCGTAATGATAATTCTTCAGGGGGTGTAATGTTAATACTTCAGGGGGTGTAATGTTAATACTTCAGGGGGCGTAAAGTTAATACTTCAGGGGGCGTAATGTTAATACTTCAGGGGGCGTAAAGTTAATACTTCAGGGGGCGTAATGTTAATACTTCAGGGGGCGTAATGTTAATACTTCAGGGGGCGTAATGTTAATACTTCAGGGGGCGTAATGTTAATACTTCAGGGGGCGTAATGTTAATACTTCAGGGGGTGTAATGTTAATACTTCAGGGGCGTAATGTTGATACTTCAGGGGGCGTAATGTTAATACTTCAGGGGGTGTAATGTTAATACTTCAGGGGGTGTAATGTTAATTCTTCAGGGGGTGTAATGTTAATACTTCAGGGGGCGTAATGTTAATACTTCAGGGGGCGTAATGTTAATACTTCAGGGGGCGTAATGTTAATACTTCAGGGGGGTGTAATGTTAATACTTCAGGGGGCGTAATGTTAATACTTCAGGAGGTGTAATGTTAATACTTCAGGAGGTGTAATGTTAATACTTCAGGGGGCGTAATGTTAATACTTCAGGGGTGTAATGTTAATACTTCAGGGGGTGTAATGTTAATACTTCAGGGGGTGTAATGTTAATACTTCAGGGGGCGTAATGTTAATACTTCAGGGGGCGTAATGTTAATACTTCAGGGGGTGTAATGTTAATACTTCAGGGGGCGTAATGTTAATACTTCAGGAGGTGTAATGTTAATACTTCAGGGGTGTAATGTATACTTCAGGGGTAATGACTTCAGGGGCGTAATGTTGAATACTTCAGGGGCGTAATGTTAATACTTCAGGGGTGTAATGTTAATACTTCAGGGGGTGTAATGTTAATACTTCAGGGGGTGTAATGTTAATACTCAGGGGGTGTAATGTTAATACTTCAGGGGGGCGTAATGTTAATACTTCAGGGGGTGTAATGTTAATACTTCAGGGGGTGTAATTGTTAATACTTCAGGGGGTGTAATGTTAATACTTCAGGGGGCGTAATGTTAATACTTCAGGGGGCGTAATGTTAATACTTCAGGGGGCGTAATGTTAATACTTCAGGGGGTGTAATGTTAATACTTCAGGGGGTGTAATGTTAATACTTCAGGGGGCGTAATGTTAATACTTCAGGGGGCGTAATGTTCCCCATCTATTCTCACACTACATGAATCCAGCAGACATGCCCTAGCACAAAATGCTAACAAAAGTGAAATATTACTTATGTATCCGCTCTTTGATTCCGACCTGCCCCACATTTTACGAGTCCTTCCTTGGTCCAAACCTAATTTCATTAATATCACAGCAGTATTTCCCCCGTAATCTTCCTGACAGATAAACAGGAAAACTGAGCTGACAGCATAACCTCCTTGGCGGAGGTAATTAGTGATATTATTCTCTTCCCCTCTTGTCAACCTATCCATCATTGAAAGGCACCGTGTTCTGTCTTGACCTCGGAGTGTGTGAGTACACACATTAATCAGTGTGTGATGCACACAGAGACGTGTACCCTTGCTGCTTCGACTCGCTCATAAATACTTTATTTAAAGCAAAGTGAATTGTACCGAACAACTCTAAACATACAGCATTCACATCTGTAAAAATAAACCTTTTAGAGATAAAAAAAAAAACCTTTCAGCACGGCCATGACAGGTAAGTGACTTTCTTTCTTTAGATATGGCCATCTAAGTTTACAGGTTATAAACTCTGAATTAAACATCTGCTGCATGCACTTTGAGCTGTGCCATTAACGTAGAAATGGTGCTCAAGGGTTATGGCGCCCACCATCAATCAATCAATCAAAGTTTATTTATATAGCCCAATATCACAAATGTTACATTTGTCTCAGTGGACTTCACAGTTTGTACAGAATATCAGTATGACAATACGACACCCTCTGTCCTTAGACCCTCTGTCCTCAGACCCTCTGTCCTTAGACCCTCACATCGTACAAGGAAACACTTCCAGAGAAAACCCACAGTTTAAGGGAAAAATTGGAGAAACCTCAGGGAGAGCAACAGAGGAGGGATCCCTCTCCCAGGACGGACAGACGTGCAATAGATGCCGAGTGTAAATCGAAAAGATAATACATTTGCAACATAGGTAGACCAAATGTTTGGAAATGCATGTGTGTATAATAAGAAGATGAATCCACGAGGATGTCAGCAATCCTGTGGGAGCCATCAGGGAAGTAGTGTGATGAGAGTCAGGCAGGACCGCAGATACAGGTTCAGCCACAACTCGAAGTCCAGGACTCAGATCTAGTGCTCAGGATAGAGGATCCAGAACACAGGACCACAGCAACAGGATTAGCCTCGACTCAGGATCCCGGCGTAGATATGGACACAAAAAAAAGAGATTTGGGGGAAGCTGGGTTAATCGGAACATGAGAGTACACAGGTACAGACAGCCAGAAAGACGGAGTAAGGTGCCCCCCCCCCCCCCACCATGAACGATTGAGCCCCACCCCAGTGAGATGATAGTGAACTGTTCATGAACTTGTCAAGAGAAGTTCATGGAAATTCCGTGAACCATATTCATGAACAGCATATTCATAAACAGCTCATAACAAAGTTGATGAACTGTTCATGAAAGTTCCATGAACATTAAATGGCACTAGGGCAGTTCATGAACTACTCATGAAACTCCTGTGCTGGAATGGTTCATGAACAATTCATGGAATATGGTTTTAGGCAGGTTCATGAACAATTCATGAAATGGAGTTTTCAGTGAGTATGTAGGGATATTCAGTATTCAACCAAGAACATTTCAACTGAACTGTTCATAACAACTTCATGAACAGTTCATACCCAGTCACTGAATATAATTCAATGGCTGGCTATGAACTGTTCATGTACATGAACTGTTCATGTACATGAACTGTTCATGAACCATTGACTGTGGGTCAATTGGCAACCATAGAAAACAACAATTATGTCAATCACAATGGAACTTTATTCAAATTAACAAACATACAAACATACATGTATACAGGTGGAGCACTACAATTAATCCTAACACTATTTGAAGCACAGTTCTTGACACTGAGCTGCACACATTGTTTTGTTACGGGTCCCAAAAGCTTGGGTACCACAGCAACAATAAATGATTTCTGTAGAAAACAGAAAAGTGCAGCAGCAATAATTATACACAGGATCCGGTTGATCGTCTGGATTGCTTCTTATTCAAAATTCAAAGTACACAGTTACATTCAAATAGCTGTACTTTACAAACATCACATTTCTCCATTTAAGTTATCCGTCTGTCACAGTCCATTACTGTATCTCAAGGAGAAATTCAACATAGTCAATATAAACACATAACGCTATCAAATAATAATTTCTATCAATATATCTATCTTTACCAAATATAACATATTATGGAGATCACAAAAATACACTGTCAATGTTAATAAACAAAAAACAAGGCAATGTGCCTGCAAGACTACACGCAGGTAAACAAAACATATTACCCGTGCGCAGCAGCTAACCTGCCTGCGAGCCTTCGCTCAGGTCACATTTACCCAGGCGCGGCTGAAGCCCGCGAAAATGGCATCTATTGTTGCCGACAGTTTAGTATTTTTAAAATACCGTTACTATGTCAAACATGCTCAAAACTTTCTGACACACTCTCCTAAACATCTCCAACATCATATCTAATTCACACAAGTTAACATCGATCATTTTCATCATGTACTGACCTGTAGAAAACAGAAAAGTGCAGCAGCAATAATTATACACAGGATCCGGTTGATCGTCTGGATTGCTTCTGACTGGAGGGGCGGAAGTGTCCCCCCTAAGATAACCCAGATGTCACGCTCACCTGCCAAAGGTTCCACCTTGGCGCTACTTACTCGTACTGCTTCTCAAACAGTACAGATAAACCATAAAATGATATGAATGTCACCAAAATAAATACAGATAATGTTCAGTTTCAAATGCACTATTGTTTTATTTTAAGATTAAAAGTTTTAAAAAATAAAGAAATGTTCAAATAGTAGATGAATATTCAAGAGGTCTTTAAAATCATCACACTGATCATCAAAAGTTCATAAAATGCTCATGAATATTCAAACATATTCTGAACTTGCCACAATCATCCAAAATTCATGAAAAGTTCATGAAATGCTCATGCAAACTTTTTTGGGTTTTAATTATAATTTTGTGATTGGCTGGATCATGAAAAGTTCATAAATTGCTCATAAAAGTCTGTCATGAGCAAAACAGGAACTTTATATGTATGAACAATGTTCATAAAAATTTCATGAACTGCTCTTTAAAATGGTTCATGAGCATTTTAAGAATTTTGGTTCATGAACATGACAAGTGAACATATAATGAGTTGTTCATGAATGTTTCATGAGTGCTCATGAACAGCTCATAAAGTCATGAACTCCATCTCGCAGGGGCAGGATGCACTCTCTCGTGGACATTTGCTTTATGTCATTCCCGATCCCATTCCCCCTCTTTTCCTGTAACCTTAACACTGCTGGCTCTGAAATCAAGGCACAAAAGGCCCCTGAGAAAGTACTTTAAGAAAAACACGAATGAATGAAAATTAATTTCATGTTTAATTAGTTCTCCTGCCGAGAAAATTACATTAATTAAGCACTAATTTAAACTGTAAATGAGCCAACGTTGTAGGAAAGACTTTCCCATATTTAGTTCTGACAGTTTTACTGACATGATGTTACATTATTTCTGCATCATGAAGTCTTTTACACTTTGAACACATCTGTTACTTGCACAATTGGCTGCCAATGTGCAGAGTTGCAAAGTGCAGCGATTATCTTTATCATTAGAGGCGAGAAATCGACTTAAAATGCATCATTATTAGTCCATAGTTAGCATAATCCATGTCTCTTTAACAAAGCCCTTTTTAAAAACATGTAACAAGAGCAGTTCAAGTGTCATTGGGACATCCAGCCGCTTCTACACTAATGTCTTGAAACTGAATATAAATGTCCTACCGGCCCTAAAACAAGCTTTCATCACACACACACTCCCATATTTACATCTGAAATTAAACTAAATCCACTGATGTGAATTCATTTACATGCCAAACATTCATTAAATAGCCTAAATATTGCTCATTAATGCGTGTCAAGAGATGTTCTCGTTTGTGAAATGGAATGGAGATTTTAAAGCTGTAAAGTAGAATCATTTTAAATAATACACACCCCATTTATTCTTCGCCTAATTTGCCTTGACAGAAGTATCACACCACCCTGTCTTTAGTTTTGTTATGAAATGCCCAGGGGAAATTGTGGTGTCAGGTTTTGACACTGGTAGGAAATCTTCTCCAATATAAAGAATCATTATGGAAGTGACGAAAGGTGATTGGAAAAAAAAGGCAGGTAAAAACAAACAGAACCTCTCGATGCATTCGGCATCACACAGGTGTCGGAGGGGGTCACAGACACAAAGCCTTGGATATAGAAACCGAGGAGAACGTCAGAGAAAGCCTTTTCCAGGAGAGATCCAGGGAGGCAGAGGTTGAATATTTCTCTTCACATTTCTTTCCTCGGCTGTCTGAGGATACTGCAGTGTTTCGCCTCGTTGACTCGTTAACGATGTGGTAAAGACACGTATGAAACCAGTTAGATGAGGCAGAAACATGGCAGCGAAGAAACATCCGAATCATGTTTTGCATGATGCGAAGCCAAAAAGCAGGCTCATTTGAATATTTGTTTGCCGCATGATTAGTTTCGCGTCCACAAAACCCAGCTGCGATTGGTTTTCTACTCCAATAACACTGAGAGGAGGAGACAAATAGAGACTTCAGAAGAAGAGTCTTTTGTGATGATCTGTTCACGCGTCATCTTGTATTTGATTATCTGGCTGTCTGTGTTGCCACTCGTTGCATCGTTGATGAATGAATTTGGAGCCAAACACTTAAGATACATGTTTGTATATATCTGAGACCTATTATATATTGATGAAAACCAGTATAATAGGAGACCTTTAATGTCTGAACTTTATAGGGGCTTGTAGGTGAAATATCCATCCATCCATCTTCTCCCGCTTATCCGTGGTCGGGTCGCGGGGGTAGCAGTTCCAGCAGAGAGCCCCAAACTTTCTTTTCCCTGGCGACATCAACCAGCTCTGACTGGGGGATCCCAAGGCGCTCCCAGGCCAGCGAAGAGATATAATCCCTCCACCTGGTCCTGGCTCTACCCCTTGGTCTCTTCCCAGCTGGACGTGCCTGGAACACCTCAACTGGCTCCTTTCGACGCGAAGGAGGAGCGGCTCAACTCCGAGTCCCTCCCTGATGACCGAACTTCTCACCTTATCCCTAAGGGAGACGCCAGCCACCCTGCGGAGAAAACCCATCTCGGCCGCTTGTATCCGCGATCTTGTTCTTTCGGTCATGACCATAGGTGGAATATGATAGTTTTAAATAGAGCCATGCTAGCTGTTTCCCCCTGTATCGTATCGTTATGCTAATCTAAGCTAAACAGATGCTAATAGCTTCGTATTTAACGTACAGACGGCAGCTAAATGGGTTGCATTAACAGCAGTACAGTAGCATTGCAGACAATGGCAGTTACATCAGTAGTAGTAAGCTCTGTACTGTAGCAGTACAAAAACAACTACTATCCGTCATGCTATGTTAGCTGACAAGCATGTGAGAATTGCACTCTCTTTTTCATTAGCCAGCGAGAGCAGCAGATAATCAGGCAAACTGCAGGGAAACTGGGACAAACCCGAACTAAAATAACATGGCGCAGTATTAATCACTTTTCTTGACCTCATATTTAACTTGCATTGACTATATTTAACCTTGTTTAACAATGGAGCGAGCCTGTTGAGATTAAAGCTGTTTTTTTCCAAGGAGACCTGAAAGAAAGCAGCATCGTGTCCGGCATACAGATGCAGAGCAAAACAGGTCATTAGCACAAGCAGGAGTTCATAAGTAGAGAACATTTTGAGAACCACACAGATCCAAGTACTTTCTCATGTATGGTTGTTCATACAAATACACAAAGACTGCAGCTGATACACATAGTAAAGATTATAAACTCAAATGAGATTTCTGGCTCTGGTGATAGATCTGGCCTTGATCGTGAATTGTTTTTTTTTCAACCACTTCACCCAGTAGAGCTGTTTGGAGGTTTTGCAACCACAAACTAGAACTCATTTCAGGATAAATACGTTTCAATACTAATAAGACCTTGACTCTCTTCCTCCCTGTCTCCCTGCAGGTATAAAAGACCTTCGGATCGACTCTTTGAAAGCCAGCTGAGTCTCTGCAGACACTCTTTCCATCTCAACCTTAAAAACACACACATACTGCAAACAGATTCCTATCAGGACGATAATTGAACTGGATATTGGATATTTCATGTCACCCATCACTGATATGATAGAAGTTGCTGCCTTTATTTGACCAAGAAATCAAACCACCTTATTTGAGGATATTTATATCATCGCCAACCAGAACAATAATTTCAGTTTGGTTGTGGGGAACTTAAGGAAACAGCTTCAGTAATGCTGTAAAATCAACAAAAATCTGGTGCAGTTTTACCTTCAGATCGCCTTTCCAACCCACGGAGAATTTGAGTTATTCATGGTGGTAGACGTGTTGGTCTTGTCAATACTACACATTTGCAGAAAAACATTTCAACATGTAACCTTCAAACCTAAAAATGTTTACTTTTAAAATCAATGCAATTTGAACCCTTTTGAAAAATGTTCCCTTCACAAAAGGATTGCACGGCTTTTGCTGCTATTAGCTTTGTTCGTTATTCTCGCGTCCAGGAGAGAAGCTTAGGATAAATGAGACCAATGGAGTCTCTGGCATAATGTTCAAATGGGTACTTTAATTAAAATGGCGCGGTAATGTTAAAAGCAGAGTGTGATGCCCCTGCGGGTGCATCAGTAGATAGGGTGTGGCTGTTCTGTCTGTGCTGCATTGGCTCCAGTGATTGCACTGATTGCAGTAACTCAGGGCACCTGGGTCTGGTGCTCTGCAGCTATCTTAAAGCCTCTCTGCTCCTGTCTGCTCTCTCGCTCTGTTTTCCTGCAGGTACCCGGCTCTGATGAGTATAAATGTGTTGAATTGACCAGTGTTGTGCAAATAAACACCTTTACCTACCCGTTGACATGTTGTGTCTCCTTTTTGTTGTGGCCTTTTGAGCCAGGTCGCAACAAATGGGGGCTCGTCCAACGGGTTATTTATTTAAAAAGTTTGTGTAGTGCTCATTGAGCAGCTGATTCATTGTTGTGGTCCAGCTGTGTGCTGGCTCTGCGCTGCTATTTGGGGGACACATCATGTCTTTTGGGTTTCAGGATGCTTTAGTGTGTGACATGGCATCAGGGTTTGTGTGCCAATCAGAAGGTAAGATATTGCTGTTGGTTACGCTTTTGTAAAAGAGATTTTCCCCGCTAGGCTTAAGTGGCGTTTCCCCTTGGGTTCCGTCTGTTTGTTTTTTTCATAGTGTTGTGGCGACGTGGTTGGTGTCAGCTGTTTTCGGACAGCTGTCTCGGGGGCACATCCGCGTGATTTCTTGGTGTTACCTGCGTGCAGGTCGCTCCATAAATCCGCCGGGTTCCAGTGCGTAATTACCCGCCGCAAGCCACATGAAGACTAGGTGAGATTAGGAAGATTTTGGTAAGGCAGTTAGGGGGGAATTCTCTGTTGGGTTTTGTCTTTTCGCCCAGGCGTGTTGACAGTTGAGTACTTTGCTTTCTGATTGGGTATAGGCAATATATTATGGCTTCTTTGTCAGCGTTTGTGGATGCGCCCTCAGTATCTTTCTTGGATGGTTGCCAGAAGGCGCAGTTGATCGAAATAGCAGAGCATTATGAAATTGCTGTTGTAGGGAGCAAGCGGAAAGATGACATTAAAGCTGTCATCGTGTCATCTTTGTTTGAGCGGGGAGTGTTACAGAAGAGTGAGTCTGGTGTGGCAGGGGTCGGGCCAGTAGTGGTTCAGACAGCTGGTTTGACATTCGAACAGCAAAAGGAGCTTTTGGCCATGCAGTTTAATCAGGAGAGATTGCAGTTGGAGATGAAATTGGAGCAGGAGAGATTGCAGTTGGAGTTGAAGTTGGAGCAGGAGAAGTTGCAGTTGGAAATGAGGGGTCAGCAGCAGGAGGTAGAGAAGCGTTTAGAGGTGGAGAAGATGCTGGAGGTGGAAAAGATGAAATGTGAGGTGGAACATGCTAGATTACGGCTGATGGGAGAGGGCAAGTTTTCTCCAGGGGAGGATGGTGGTGATAGGTCGGCATCAGGCAGTGGCGATATCATTTCTTACTTGCGATTAGTGCCAAAGTTCAATGAGCGTGACCCGGACATTTTTTTCACTCTATTTGAACACATAGCAGAGGCAAGAAACTGGTCAGATTCGGACAGAGTGCTGTTACTTCAGTGTGTACTCACGGGGCGAGCACAGGAAGCCTATTCAGCTATTTGTGGCGAAAATACTTTGGACTATGATAGAGTAAAATCAGCGGTGTTGAAATCTTACGAACTGGTTCCTGAAGCGTATCGTCAAAGGTTCAGAAGTGGGGTCAAGGGAGATAAGCAGACACATGTGGAGTTTATCCGTGATTTAACTTCTCATTTTCAGCGGTGGTGCGCGGCAGCAAAGGTTGCAAGTTTTGACGGTCTTTGTGAGCTCATTGTCTTGGAACAATTTAAAAACATTCTCCCTCAGCGTGTGGCCACATATGTGAATGAACAGAAACCTCCCACCGCGTTTAGAGCTGCTAAATTAGCGGACGATTTTGTGTTGACACATAAGGGCAGTTTTGCGGAGAAATATTCTAGGGGTGATTGGAAACGTGGAGAAGACAATGGAGATGCCCGTGCAAAGTTTTCACCAGGCTCCTCCCGTAGATTTGCAGGTACAGGGCGACCCGAGGGGGCCAAAGTGGACCAATGTCACTATTGCAAAGGTGGGGGTCATTGGAAGGAGCAGTGTCCATTGCTGGAAACGAAGGGGAAGCCTCGTTTGTCACCACATGCTCCAGCCATGTGTTGTTCTGCCGTGTTGGTTAAAAAGCCACAGGGTGTAGGATCGGGCATGGTGCCTGATAAGAAGCTGGTTTGTGCCGACTTGGATGTGGGTTCTGTTTTTGGGCCGTTCATAACGGAAGCCGTTGTGTCAATAGTTGGTAGTGACAAGTATGATTAAGGTGTTGCGTGACACAGCAGCTAGATACTCATTTATTGTTGAGTCAGTGTTGCCTTTTTCGTCAGAGACAGAGACGGGGGATTTTGTGCTGATGAGGGGCATGGAGATGGGCTTGATTCCTGTGCGACGTCATACAGTAGTGCTGGATTGTGAGCTGGTACGGGGAGTTGTGTCTATCGGCGTGCGTCCCGCATTGCCACTTGATGGGGTACAGATGATTTTGGGCAACGATCTTGCTGGTTGTGTGGTGTGCAGGGGCGAACTGGCCATCTGTAGAATCTGGAGAACCACAGAACGGCCGGTCGTCAAGGGCTGTTGACGGCCGGCCGGCCCTTTAAAAAAATGTGTTTAACGTCATCTTTTAAGTTGCGCTGACGGCCGACAGAGGGCGAAAGCGGCCGCTAATGCAGTTGTGTGGTTCTTATCTGTCCAATAATCACACACGAAGAAGAAAAAAGACCGGCCACACGAAGAGAAGGGATTAGATGCCGCGGCAGACCCATGCGGCAGACAGGGAGATTGAAAAAACATGGATACAAATCAAAGAAAACGGTGGGGTTCTTATTATACATCCATGGGCGAGAAGGCAAGAGGAAAAATGGTGAAGTCACTCGCAGGTGAAGCATATAAATGTCGCAAATTGACAGATCTTTTTGGCAGCAGCGCTGCTACGAGCACTATCATCAGCAGCTTAGAACAAGTGCAAGATGATGAAGAAAATGATGATGAGGGCGCAAGTTCAGATATACAGCCAGTCTCCTGCGTTCATGATGAGGGACAGAGAGTTGAGCTGGTGGAAGAACCAGCTCAACTGGCACATACAAGAGCATGGGCAAGAGGTGGGTGAGAAGTATCCCTTGAACTGCATTAATGCATCCTAATAAACAGCTGATTTCTAATAACTAGGCTAATTACAAATAGTACTGTATGTTTGTGTGTTTACGATGTCCCATGTGTTTAAGACATCTGAGGAGTGTCTGCCCTCTTTAGGTGAGAATTATCCCTTGAACTGCATAAATAGTAGGCTATTGTAATTTTTTGTTCTGATGCCACCGCCCCCCACCCCCCGAATGTGGCCGGTCTGGGTCAGATTCCAGGGCTGAATTTTAGTCCCAGTCCGCCCCTGGTGGTGTGGGCAGGTGTGCCACCGCCTGTGGTGGTTTCCAGACCGTTGGCATCTGTAGAGCCAGATAAGAGTGGTTTGCAATTTCCAAGTGTGTCTCCTTTTTATACTATTACGCGTGTGCAGAGCCGTAGGATGTCTACTGACCTACCTGTTTCGGAGTCTGGAAAAAGTGGCCCAACACGGTCCTTTGACTTTCAGATCGAGACAAAGGTAAAGGAGAAGAAAGAGAGGAAACGCCGCAAAGCGAAAGAAGAGGAGGCCGAAGGAGGTCAGCGCGCCCAAGAGGCCGATGAGCGCCTACATGCTGTGGCTCAACGCCAGCCAACCCAAGGAGGAGTGGGACATAAAGGCAGTGGAATCGAAGAAGCAGTACGAAATCGCAAGGCAAGAGCTCGAAGACAGAGGCGGAGGAGGAGCGTCCTCCAGTCCTAAGATGGAAAGTAAAAAGCTGGAGTTAAGAAGAAGGATGTTGGGTTGTCGTGGACCCCTTTGGGGCCCCGTCTTAAGGGGGGGGCTGTGATGCCCCTGCGGGTGCATCAGTAGATAGGGTGTGGCTGTTCTGTCTGTGCTGCATTGGCTCCAGTGATTGCACCGATTGCAGTAACTCAGGGCACCTGGGTCTGGTGCTCTGCAGCTATTTTAAAGCCTCTCTGCTCCTGTCTGCTCTCTCGCTCTGTTTTCCTGCAGGCACCCGGCTCTGATGAGTATAAATGTGTTGAATTGACCAGTGTTGTGCAAATAAACACCTTTACCTACCCGTTGACATGTTGTGTCTCCTTTTTGTTGTGGCCTTTTGAGCCAGGTCGCAACACAGAGATATGGTTCAGAGAGAGAAAGAGAGGGGGAAGCTGCAGTTCCCTCTCGCAGTCGCGGCCATGAAGAAATAAGGCTTGTTTGAGACGAACTGCGGCTCGCCTAGAAAGTAGACGAGAATAGCCGATCGCAGCCGGGGGAGGTCTCAAAAAGCTCGCCTGAAGTCGGACAGCTCGGAGTCGGCTTCTTCTTCTCTCGGTTTTTGGGCGGATTGCAAACAACTTTAAGGTGCATAGCGCCACCTCCGGAGTCGGCTTGACTCGGTTTGCATTTATAAAGAATGCACACATGTGTTTAATCGTTAATGTCAGATATGTACTAAGTAAATACATTTGTTCCTGCTCAAGATTAGATTCAACTTTATTTATTATTGCACAGATTACAGGTACTGAGACAACGAAATGCAGTTTATCTTCTAACCAGGTGCAACAAGCAGTAAAGTGAAAAGTAATGTACACAATATAGAATGAATTGAATGATGAACAAACAGTGAGGGGTATGAATACACTAGATATCAGCCTGTGAGCAGTATGAACAGTGTGTATGAATATGCTAAGACAGGGGCACTCAAATACAAATCTTAAAGGTCCAAAAAACGTTTTTCAATAAGACAAAGGTCCGTTCATTACAGTCATTTAAACCTTTAAACAATTGCAACAAGATTCTTAACACGAGGTTGCAAAAACAAAAATAATCTGTATGCAGCAGTTTTCATTGTTATTGTGTCTGTGCTTGACCCCTCAGAGTCGCAGAGCTGCACAGTTATGAATAAAGGCAGCTGCACCCTCTTTCATTCAGCATTCCCATTATTGCTTTATAAATGTATTGCCCCTTGTGTGTCCACTGAGGTTCGTCAGGCCCAACACATCTTCAACAAACTCCCCCTTTGCCTCATCATAACAACTCACAAACACCAGCAACTGAGCATTGTCAGTGGTGTCAGTGGACTCACCCACAGCTAAGGAAATGCACTGTGCATTTTCTATTCCATCACAAAGCTGATTAATCAAATCACCAGCCAGTATTTATGTTCTTCTGGTTGCTGTGGAATCTGAGAGGGAGATTTGCTTGATTTGACCTGTTATTTCCTCTTTGTGTTTGCCTTCAACATGGTCTCCATCACTTCAGTCATGCATTCTTTTATACTGCAGTTATTATCCAGTGGAAAGTCCTTACCTACTCGCCTAGTTCAATCAAAGTGGTTACTTTTTTTTGGCTGGGCAGTGTAGTTTTACACACCGTCTTATTTGACTTTCTCAGGACTTAAAACAGTTTTTTGGGGGCAGACCCCCTCAAAGAAAAAAATATATTTACACACGTAAGGTCATCATCTTAATAGTTTTGTATGCTCATCCGTGAGCAGAGCATCAAGTCTATTACAGCTGAATGCGGTGATTGCCATCTTGTTCAGCAAAACGCCTCACAAACTTATTAAGATCAAAGCTTTAGTGCGTTTTGATTCAATGCTGAGTACAGCCGCAAATACCTCATTCCTTCAGTACTTGGGTTTGAATGCTTCTCGTTTTGCACCGTCCCGTTGAAATGAAATCGCTGCCAATCATATTTCCACGCTCGCGCTAGGGCCGAGGGAGGGGTTACAAGACGTGCATCTTGTGCTGCATTCACTTGCACTCGGACATTAGAGACTTTCTCTCATAAATGTCCGATGAGCCACAACTTTTCTTTCAAAACAAAGCTGCCAACTGGGGTGGCAGCTGGGGTGGCAAGGCCTATTTTTAGGGTGGTAGTTGCCACCCTGGTAGGTGAAACTATAGGCTACTAGCTACAGTACAGATGCAACTAGATGAGCTGTTAACTCTCGCTCTGACTTTTTTTTTTTTTAAACTCTCGCTCTGACTCAGACAGGTTGAAAGAGACGATACACCCTACTGTGCCTCTGATTCGCAGACTGTTGGTGATGTGATTGGACCAATGCGTTGACAGACACACAAAGACGTTAGGCTTGTTTGAGACGCGTTGCGGCTCGCCTCGAAAGTAGACGAGAGTAGCCGATCGCAGCCGGGGGAGGTCTCAAAAAGCTCGCCTGAAGTCGGACAGCTCGGAGTCGGCTTCGTCTTCTTCTTCTTCTTCTTCTTCTTCTTCTTCTTCTTCTTCTTCTTCTTCTTCTCTCGGTTTTTTGGCGGATTGCAAACAACTTTGAGGTGCATACTGCCGCCTCCGGAGTCGGCTTGACTCGGTTTGCATTTATAAAGAATGCACACATGTGTTTAATCGTTAATGTCAGATATGTACTAAGTAAATACATTTGTTCCTGCTCAAGATTAGATTCAACTTTATTGTTATTGCACATATTACAGGTACTGAGACAACGAAATGCAGTTTAGCTTCTAGCCAGGAGTGCAACAAGCAGTAAAGTGAAAAGTAATGTACACAATCTACAGAATAAAATATAGAATGAATTGAATGATGAATAAACAGTGAGGGGTATGAATACACTAGATATACACAGCAGCCTGAGAGCAGTATGAACAGTGTGTATGAATATGCTAAGATATATAAAGTATGAAAACGGTAAGCAGTGCAAGTATAGTATCAAATATATGGATATTAATTTAATGATGATAAACATTGTGGAACAATGATGAAAAATGGGAATGGATGTGGCGACGTAAAACTCACACAAAATAACAACAAACTTTTGCCAGCCAATTGGAGAGTTTCATCAGCAGCACGTGGTGAAAACCACCAATGAGCGCTCAGCTCGAGATACCAGCGAGTCGTTTCCCATCAAGCATTTCGCTTCCGCAGCCCGTGGAGAGGAACTGCGCCCCAAGTCTGCGGGCGTCTTTGTCCCGCGAGATTTCAACGTCTAATGAAGGCGAGCCTCCAGAGCAGGGGTGGCCAACCAGTAGGGATGGGTATCGTTTGAAATTTATCGATTCCGATTTCGATTCCGGTTCTGCTTATCGATTCCGGTTCTTATCGATTCCCCGTTTCGATTCCAAAATTGTAAAATAAAGAGGTCAAACGTTTAGATAACAAAAATATATTTATTCTTAAAAGCTTTAACTGAAATTGTTACTAAAAAATATACATGCAATACAAATGTATTGCACAATAGCTGTGCTTTATTGTAACTGAGCTATGCCTGTGGCAAGCTATTAACAGGCATTACACTTTGCCTTTTCTTTTTTAGTGTAGTGGAGCCTCACTTCAGAGTGTTTACCGCGACCTATCTTTGGTGTTATGAAGTGACTGAGCTCGTGAAATGTCTACGGGAGGGCGGGGGAGCATCGCTGCGGGGCAACTGTGGACCTCTGTCGCCTGTCAGCGCAATTTATATGATGCCGTTTAAAAAAATGAAGGGCGGTGCCGGCCGTCAGCGTACCGAGCCGGCCGTCAACGACCCGCTGACGACCGGCCGTTCTGTGATTCTCCAGGTCCGCCCTGTATTCCACCGGGTCACCGCAGCACCGCGGTGCAGACGGACCCGCTGGAATACAGGGTCTACCGCGTTAAGGAACCGTTAAGCAGAACCGAAATTGTGTATTTTGTATGGGTACCCGGTACCCGGCATTTTCTTATCGGTTCTCATCTGGAACCGAGTTTCGGTTCCCAACCCTACCAACCAGTCAGAGGTTAAGAGCCACATTTTTTCTATGTTACTGCAAAGAGCCACATCAAACACACAGTCACTGATACCGCTTGTTTCCGTTTTTTGTTTTCTGGAGACAAGATTTCAACCACGTCACTGATGCATTTTTGTGGCATTGGGATATATATTTTTTAAATCCTCTGGAGCAGAGAGAGGAGCTGTGGATTATTGTTATTGATTAATGCATCAGTGTTTCTTAGGGTCAAAAACACTAAACTCACAACTTAAAATGAAAGCGTTTAGTTTATTTAATAAAAGAGCACATGTTCAATGTGAAAAGTGACAGTAGTTATAGATTATTTCCAATTTGGTGCTATATATATATTTAAAAATAAAATTATATATATATTTTTTTTAAACACCTTGAATTTCAGGGGGGGCGCGGGGCTCCGTTGGCGGGGCGCAGCGCCCCTCCAAGACAATGGTAGGGGAAACACTGGATAATGTTTAATCAACGATAGGTTTCCCCCCCCTCAAAGGTGATTGGTTCACTGCATCGCAGGTATTATTGTGATTGGCTCTTGGGCCACATCAAAATTATACGCGCTGTCATCCTCTCATACTGACACCACACATACACAACATACATAACACGGGACGAAAGTAACGGAGCGATTTTATCCGAGCCCAAACAACTTTGACCGGCCAAATTACGTCAGAATTATCAGCATTCAATACTTAACAGACCTACTAAATATCAGGTTTAACTGTCAGGAGTAGCTAGTGTTGTCACGATACCAACATTTTGGTTTCGATACCAAGTCAAGAATTGCGATTCCGATTCTTTTTCGATACTTTTCTTAAAAAAAGGGAAACGGTCTTAAATGTAATTATTGTGCTTTATTTCACACCAGAACCATAACCATAACACAACCTTTTAAACAATGAGAACAATAAATAAAATAAATGACAAGAATTCGTATTAAATAAAATTAATAAATGTCTTACAGACAGGCCTCGTGGTGTCCGTAGGCTTGCCCTCACTGTCAGAGATATAGCTCAAATACTTCCAAATTTCGCTTCTGGCGTCTTTTTTGTCAACAAGCCGAGGCGCAGCGGCAGTTGCACTCCCACTTGCAGCCATGCTTCTCGTTTTCTCACATGCTCTGGCAGCTAGCGCGTGCACGAGAGAGGGGAGGCACTTAGAGCGTGCTTGAGAGGGGAGGGACTTAGAGCGTGCTTGAGAGGGGCGGGACTGCAGGCACGGCTGCAGTGCAGGGAGTGGAAGCAGAGCGCTGAACACACACGGCTCTTATTAAAACGGCGCTTTCTCACCGGAGTACTTTCCCCCGTCATTCTTAAAGTACCGATACTAATGAAACGGAGGAATCGTAACGTTTTTAACGGCAGGGTATCGCGGTACCTTTCAAGTATCGGTACACCGTGCAACACTAGTCAGGAGTCAGTGTCTCTCCCCCAAACTCACACATATAAAATTCGATATGAACTGAAGAGCCGCATGAAACTAGGCAAAGAGCCGCATGCGGCTCGAGAGCCGCGGGTTGGCCACCCCTGCTCCAGAGCAAGTCAAGTTGCACCATAACTGTGCTGCAAATCAAATAGCATCTTAGTGCTCCTGTGCCATTAGCATGTAGATATTTAATAATATAATATATGCATACATTTGGCAGCAATTTGGTCCTTTATTTGCAAATAACCATCAATGCAAAAACAGCCCAATTCACAAAGACCGACCCTAAAACAGCACAATTAGTAGCATCTTCAAAGAGTTGGCACATTTATAAGAACTGATTTATTTTTAGGATGCAGTGACACAATGCAGTGACAGTTGTGTCATGGAAATGAATAAAGCTCCCCTGCATGCCAATATACATGAGAGAGAAAAATAATTCCTTCCCTCTCCCTGCTTTCCCAAATCCTTGGCTCACATGTTTCCCTTTCCTTTCTCAATTGCCTCCGAGGTTTGGATGGAAGTGGCACTCCTGGACAAACCTCTGGCTCGGGCTGACTCTCATCCCTCACACTGACACCTTGGCCTCAGCAACAACATGTACAAAAAAAAAGGACGAATTGCACTCAGCTGCAAAACTTTACTTTACGCTAATGAGCGCAATTCATCGAGCTATCAGCCGCTTCAATCTTAGTCTGCCAAACTATGTCTTTGGTGCCACTCGTTGCATTTTGATGAATGATATGAAGTTATTGAGTTCATTTGTCCGTCCATTGTGCTGAAAGGGTTAACTATGCTTCAAGCTGTCACCATGAGGCTGCATTGCAACAAGCGCTAACCCTAGCAAGACAAACACAAATAGTCCTGCGCATAACCCACTGTAAAACTCAACATTTGTTCTTTGTAAAATTGTAGATTTAACAAGTTATAACATCATTTAATGTATGAGCTTCATAGGGGCTTGTAGGTGAATTATGTTAGTTTGAAATAAAGCCATGCTAGCAAACTTTACGGGCGTTTCCTGCACTGGAATATCAGCGCAATGTGAATCGGACCGTGAAACAGGATGGATAGCGGGCGCTAATGAAGCGCAATTCATAGAGCTATCAGCGGCTTCAATCCGTTCTTTGTCAATTCCCTCCTTAATGTATCTTTCTCAACCATCACATCACATTATTCCTCTCCCATATCTCCTGCTTTAAGCTTGGCCAGAAAGCATAGAACCTCCAGTCCCACGGCACATTGGTCCCGACTCCCATGACATATAGACCAATTTAATGATCGTTTTAGGAGATTGTGATCTCAGCTCTCTGGCTCTCTCGCTGATCAGCTGCCCATATGAAGAGGGAAATGTATCATAAGATGAAGAAGAAATATCTTCTCCAGGCATCTCAAGTAGTTTGTTTGCAAGTGAGCACGATTGGAGCTGTACTTCTCCTACTACAACAACTGTAAGGGAGTTTGAGTAATCAGATAACAGCAGCAGCTATATGTAATCAGTAAGAATACATCATTTGAGGTAATTAAAAATACACTAAATCACAAAAAATACCAACCAATAAACAGCTGTTTTATGGATGCTTTAAGGTTTTTCAAATGATTTGAGGTCTGGATGAAGGTGCAGCCAGAAAAGCTTCCATTGTGGACCTAAGGTTACCAATATTGGGTCGAAAGCTCAGTGAAACACAAAAGACTGCTTATAAGAACTGGACGTTATCACTGTGACGTCACCCATTCATTTGTGAACTATGGTTTTGTGTCTATTTTACAAATGTAACCATCATTTACAAATTGGATATCATGCTGTACTGAAGAAGACTTGGGGCTGGTGATTTAGACCAACACTGAGGGGATAAATGAAGTGAAAGGTAACAGTAGTTTTCTCATAGACCTCTATAGATTCAGACGTTTTTAAAGCATTTTTGTTTATTTGACTCTAAATCCGTCCATAATTTACAAATTGGACATCATGCTGTATTGAAAAGAGTTGGAGTTAACAATTGAGATCATCTCATCAGGAAAATGTTAACTTACATCAAGTGAGAAGTAGGGTCATGTTCTCATAGACTTCTATAGATTCAGACTTTCTTTGGCATTTGTGTTTATTTTTAATCTAAATTCGACAATAATTTAGAAATTTGAAATCATGCTGTACTGAAGAAGACTTGGGGCTTGTGGTTAAGACCATCTCATCACAGAAAATGTATACATTAAGTTAGAAGTACAGGTACATTTCTCCTAGACCTATAGATTCAGACTTTCTTTGGCATTTGTATTTATTTTACTCTAAATCCGTCCATAATTACATTTTTTGACATCATGCGTTCAACAATTGAGATCATCTCACCAGGAAAATGTGAACTAAAGGAAGAAATCAAGTGAGAAGTAGGGTCATTTTCTCATAGACTTCTATAGATTCAGACTTTTTTGATACCTCTATAACACAGAGCTGGACGGTAGGGAGCTTTATTAATTAAAATTAAAGTGTTCAAATCAATTCTATAAGTACCCTTGAAGCTAATGGGGGGAAACTTGATTAGGATTAATATAACCACACTTTCTGGATCCTCTTCCAAGCCATGCATCAATTTGTACCTGCTGTAAATGATGGATGCTACTTTTGGAGAATGAAAACTTTACTAGGGAACCTTGAGCAAGAAAGAGAAACCTCTTTGTCTAAATAAAAATAGATTTTATAATCCCTTTGATCTGTCCTCTGAAAGCCCAGTCTGAAGAATGTATGTTGCTGATAGGCTTCAAAGTTTATCTTGGTGTAGTGGTTTGCCTTTAGGGGGAACAATCTCCATCCTATGCTGATCAGGCAACATTCAACTGTGCGTATCAATAGGAGGGTCAGGGGAACTGAACGGGAAGAGTGTGAAGAGTTTTGAGAGTTATTGATGTACAAAAGGGAGCAAATAAACAGAGTTTTTCATATTTCATCACTGCGCGGTCTCAAAGGCATCTTCAGCAGGATGCATAAAAGACAGAAACAAGCATACATTTATACTTCTTTCCCTATTAGTTTAGATCTAGTGGTAGTCTCAGAGAAATATCAATAAAGCCAGTAATACCTGTATTATCCAGCAGGGGGCGACGTCAAAGGTTGCAAAAACAGGCTGAACAGTTTGTATAGAGGTCTATGAGAAAATGACCCGACTTCTCATTTGATTTATTACCAGTAAAAATGTCCCAGAGGGGTGATTGGTATCAAACACTAGTGCAATCTTCTTCTATACAATATGAGGTTCATTTTGTGAAATATGGTCCTATTTGGCAAAAAACTGTGCGGTAAAACAGCATATGCTTTAAGGCGGGGCTACCTTTTGATTGACAGGTCAGTGACACCATGTTGTCCGGTTAAAGCTCTACACACTCTCTAACCCCTTTAACAGTTTGTGTTTTTCAGTTTATGAAAGTTCATTTGGTCATCTAAACATGTATTCAGTGTTCAGTGTTTGGTTGCACCTGGGTCCATTTTCTTTTTGACTTATGGTCAAGCCCCCAGGAACTGTGCCTGGACATTGTATTACAACTTCTGTTCAGTACGTGTCGTCATTGGACCCAAACATATGTTTTCCTTTGACTTACATTGGGAAAAAGACGTCTGGAAATCAGCAGTTTTTTTCTTTTTTAGGGTTATCTTCTCTGCCGATTGGAGGCGGGGCTTGAACAAAATGCAATCACATTTTCTATGGGCCAAGATACGGGTACCTTTGCTCGAGGTTTCCCGCCTCCAACGCTGCATCAACTTCTCTTTATACATCCATGCTTCTTGTTCCAAGAAACCAAGATGGCCACGGTCAGAACCGTAGTCCAAAAAAATCACTCATTGGTTTTTGTCATGGATGTATAATAAGAACTGTATACAGCGTGGGAGGCGGGGTCTCGTTCTTTCCTATGAGAGCTGCTCATTGGCACAGGAAGACAAAATGGCCCAACTTTTGAGAGAGTGAAACGTCACAGATTACCCAGCATGCCTAGCTGTCAGAGCAGAAGAACCCGTATGTGCGCTCACAGAGCATGCGCCCCTTAAGCCCCGCCCCCCCCACTCTCGGCTCAGTAGAATGAATGGAGAGAGAAAATAAATCTAGATTCGGCTTTTAGTGCATTTTATAACTTTAAGGACCGAATGATTCTAATAAGGGCTGTAAAATACTTCATACTGGGTAGTTTATTCAGTTAAAAAAAAAAGATCCACCGATTTACAGACGTCTCTTTCTCCATGTTAGTCAATGGGAAAAAGTTGTTTTGGGCCGGGGTGACGTCACGGACTGATACGGAAGTTGCAGTGCCGCCGTTTGGACACTACGAATATTGGAACAGAGTCCAGCGCACTTCCTGGTGCCTTGGTTTTTGTGGACTACCGTTCTGACCGTCGATATCTTGGTTTTCCTCGTGACTATTTCCTCTTTCATATACAGTCTTTGGTCTTCATGGTGTCTGATCCTGACCTTATGACTCTCATGTGCTGATATGTATATCTTTGTGACCACAGAAATCTCCCTGAACAAATAGGGTTTCAATTTGTAAAGTAGCCTATGTGTCAGTGTGTGTGTGTGTGTGTGGCTGTTTCACAATGGTTTGTGAAGGTGTTGGGCATGACAAACACTTACCCCCACAGGACCGTCCCATATTTACTGAAGCCTTGTCGTCCTGAATCCAACTCTGACACCCCGTCCGACAGAAATTATTTAACAGTCCTTCATTTTCTTCGCCCAGGGCTTTCTGTCACAACTCTCCCTGTTAAGCAAAGCCTCGGTGTCAGGGGAGTGGGACAGAAACTCACGTTGCAGAAGGGATATAGAGCGGGACAAACTCAGTTTACTCACCTTTTGATTTGCAAAGTCTTTAGTCTTCTATCAAACATTCATATAATCAGACACAGAAAAAATACTTCAATCTGCTACTCGTCTAGAGGAAGTCGAATAATCTCCATGTACGGATATCTTTCCTGTAAGTCCACATTTTTTGTGAAGAGCATTTCACTTATATTGTCTGAAGTAGAGTGTCAGTCTCAATTTAAAGGGGGTAGCTAGTTAGCGTAGCCTACTAACGTTAGCACAACAATCTTTTTTGTTAGTTAAAATGTTTACCAAATTTGAACAAGTGAACACAAAAACAACGTGAGTACTTAAGTATACATTTACAAATGATTAAAAACAGATGAAGTATTTTTTTCTCTAAATCTGTGTTATTTAAATGTTTTATTGTAGTGTTATTTGATGTTGTTCAAACTCACCTCCTTTAATACGTCTGTAATAATCTACAAAAGACAAAGACTAACCAAAATGTCCCAAATAAAAACCAACATTTTGGAGGTTTTCATACTGGTCAAAATTATGTTTTTTAAATGATGTTCAAGGATATACATTTGACTCCGTGTAAGTGGCTAACAATATTAATATAAAGAGAATGCGGGTTACATTTGAAGAATCGGACCAAAGGTGCATTTTTTATTTCCCGGATTCAGAATTCCACATTTTTTATTAGAAATCTTAACCTTTATTGGAAGAGGACCTTTTTGTATTATTAGTTATATTACTTTTATAATAAATTGGCCTTTAAAGGGTTACAGTTATGTACATTAATTAATATGTGTAATCTCTGACCAGGAATTGATTGGACAAAAAAACAGCCAAAAGTGGATACAAACCCTTTTTGAAAATGAGACTGATTAGGTAAACACTGAAATAAGATACTTTAAATATCTTTAGACCGCGCCGCATTCGAGGGCCTGTGGCAAGTATAATAAACGAAATCCCAATTATTCATCTTCTAAAACAGAACCGCAAGACATGGAGACAAGAAATGCTTAATTAAATGTTTCATCTCACCTCTCTCCTCCTCCAGATATTAAATGATTCTGCCCGTTCTCTCATCTTCTGTCATTCTGATCCCAAATGCGGAGCAGTGCATGCTGGTTCTTACTTTTTAAACTGAATCTGTGGCAGGAAACCCATTAAAAGCACCACTTAACATTGCTGGAGTGTGGCGCTGTGACACCAGGTGTGACCTGAAGAAAGGTAGAAGGAATAATTAGACACGGCAGATTCGGGTCAGCGAGGGCACCAGTCTCCGTTTCGCTCTCCTACAAATTAGGGATATATATTCAAATAATGAATCCTTTTCTCCCCGATTTAGTTGAAAGGAACGAGTTGGAGAAGACCAGAGGAGATAGTGGGAGGGAATCAGAGGAGAACAAGGAGCTGACAGACTAACATGGCTGGTTTCTGAATGTCAAGTGAAGGCTTTCTTCCTCTGTTGAATACACATGGCCGGGGAGAAGTGATGAATCCCTCTTTACTGACTTCTGAGATGATGCCCAATGATTTTGAAAGGTAAGCAGATGGTAGCGCACACATAGAGGCCTCCACTCTCCTTATTACATATGATGGAGTTGGAGAAGGATGAATCAACATTTACTATAGAGGTAAATCATCCCTTTGGAGAGCAGGCACTTCTTGTTCACACTTTTAAAACATCTGGGGAGTTAGATTTCCACGTGTGAAGAGTGAAGAGCGCCTACGCATCCGATGTCCTGCCTGAGTTATAAGAGTTTTCTTTATTCCACATGATAGATTATTGTTTTGGCAGCTGAAACAAGGTGATTTCACACGCTTCCCATCAAACTGGATTTCGTAGCATTTGAATCAAACTTTAATGACATGTGTGGTGTAGTTTCCTGATCTCAATGTCAAATGTTTTGTTTGTTGCTCAAGTCTTTCCTTGGCCTTTTAAGGCTCACTATTACGTTGTGTACCCCTTTCCTGTAGTGTGTTCTGTAGGTTTTAGTGCATGTTAATGGTCATTTTATGGAGTTAAAGGTCAAATATGGCAGCCGGAGAGATGTTTAAGTGTGATTTTATAATTCTACAAAAGTCACTCTTTCTGAGATTGTAGTTTAGTTGCAATTTCAAGCATTAAAAGATGAATCCTTGTCTTGAAATAGAAACATTGTTACAGCATTAATGCAAACCTATTTGCATTTCAAACATATCATTCTGTATTTAGCTACAGAAATGTTTAAATGTCCTCTTACATTTCATAAGTCTTTTCTTTCACCAATACCAAAAACAACTATCCTTTTATCATGGTCAGATCTTTGAAAAATAGGTTGTTTTTCCTGTATGTCAAAATACGACCCAAAAAAAAGCTGAAGAGGAGGGTTGCGAAACAACAAATGAAGGCGTCATAGATTTTCCCCACATGGATTTTAAAAAAGAAGTATCTTCATGAGTCTCTTCATCTGTCATCAGCCATCGTTTCTGGGGTTGCAGCTCCAAGCTAAATATTATTGAGTAATAAAAGTCACACATGTGTCATTTGAGATATCTTCAGACGTGATGAGGTTATCTGAACGTTGCTGCTATCAGCCTCGCTATTACTTACATAAGTCTTTGATGTTACCTCTTGCTGCCAGAGTGAACAATTACCGACGCCCACCTGCCGGGCGCTGTGACTCAGCGTTAGTCAGCGTTACTCATCCGTGCCTCGGCCTGGTGGGTTTTCGACCCCCGGGCTGACATATCAGGAATCCTTTTGGCCGCCATTGTCCTTATCTGAAGCCGGGCCAGATCCAGGAGAGAGATGCAGAGTCAGGGAGCTCCGCTGGCATCGTTCCAGTCCAGAGACACAGATCTGCTGAGAGACCAGGGAGAGAGTTAGAGAGCGTTAGACAGAGGTGGGAGGAGTAGGCTACTCTGTTACAAGTAAAAGCAATCAAAAATGTTCCTCAAGTGAAAGTAGAAAAGTATTCTCATCAAAATATAGTGAAAGTAGCGACAGTAAAAGTAGTCATTGTGCAGATTGGTCCATTTCAGAATAATATATATGATATGTTTTATAATGATTGATCATGAAAGTGTTCTCAAAGCTGGTGAAGGTGCAGCTAGTTTGAATGACTTTGTATACTGCAGGGTAGCTGGTGGATTTACTCCAGGTGGAACTAAAGTCTGATTCAACACTTGGTTATATTTCACATCATTCATCCACATCTGTGAAGTAACTAAAGGTATTAAATACATGTAGTGGAGTAAAAGTACACCATGTACCTCTGAACTGTAGTGGAGTAGAAGTACACAGTAGCATAACATGGACATATGTAAAGTACAAGTTCTTCCAAACAGTACTTGAGTAAATACACTTCCCACCTCTGGATTCCCAATTTAATGAATCATCCATTATAACAACCACAAATCCTGATTCGGACACTTTTTCTATACTCAATCTACACACAATGACACATTTTCTTATTTTCTCCGATTGTTTCACTGCAGAGACGCAGATCTGCAGAGACCAGTATGTCGGAAAGCGTTACTCTAAAAGCGTAACACTCAAGTTAGTTTGGTAGCTTAGCTCCAGTTTAATCTTTCTGCTCGGTGCCCCGTTGTTGAGTTGTGCATTTTTATTAAGTCCCAATGACAGAAAGTTTTCAGAGCCACACATATTCACATCCTCTCCTCCATCCTCCTCTTCAACTAATTGTCACCGTGCTCATCGAAGCGTGGCGGCCTCTGATTCCCCGAGCATTCAGGAAGCCTCAGAGCAACGCTGACCTGCTGACGGTAAACTCTGCTACTTAGAGAACACAAGTACTCAGGTTTGACTCTGTCGCCTTCACGTTGAGTCGGATTGTGTCGGGGAAATTGAATGATAAACAGCAGGGCTGGAGAGTGCACGGGGCACAAAGACATTCTCCAGTCGACTAGACCAGAGTGTGTGTGTGTGTGTGTGTGTGTGTGTGTGTGTGTGTGTGTGTGTGTGTGTGTGTGTGTGTGTGTGTGTGTGTGTGTGTGAGCAGATGCTGTACGAAGGAGACCCTGAATACAAAACACCTGCCTGCTATGACAGATCACCTGTGATCTCTGAGAGATACAGCAGCCGCTCAGCTCCAGTTTGAGATGTCACAGGAGGTGGCTTCGGATGACTTTTCCCACTGATAGATTTTCTTTTTTTACAAAGAGATGAAAGATTGAGCGTGACCTGCAGTTCAAAAATATCTAACGGTGTCAGAATAAAAAGGATTGTGGCAAAAAAAGGATAAATAACCTGCACCTCTCCTTAGATAGCATGCATTTCTCATTTAAGAACATTTAACACCAGGCATTAGTGCTTTGTTCTATGTTATAGGTAGTGAATGTCTGAGAAGCCCCGCCCCCTTTAATCCTCCTGCTAGAGCAGGGGTGCCCAACCTTTTTTTAACCGAGAGCTACTTTTAAAGTTGCCAGTCTGCCGAGATCTACCAGTCCAAATAGAGAGGCGTAGTTACTGACAGCCGACTACCAGGTAAATACACACTTCTTGTATAAAACTGACCTTTGTACGATTAATACTTCATAAAATACTGCAGATCCTTTATCTTACCTCTTTCTAATCTACACACATACAAGTATTTAACTGAAGTTACACAACAGTGTTGTTGATACGGAGTTGGAGTTTATTCACACGTCACTACAGTGGGTAATGTTTTCAAGAAACATTGAACAGTGCTGCCACATGACACAGGGAAAAAAGAAATACTCTGAACCCTTTCTTTGCCATTATATAAAAATAGTGTTGCTACAAAAGTATAAATTAGGCTTACTAATAAGAAAACTCAGATCTGAAGCTACTCAGGAATCTGTTGCAAAAGTGCAATACAAAAGACAAAATTAATAGAATCAAACCATTTTTTTGTTGCATTTTAGTAGAATATAAAAATAAATGCCTTTAAAATAGGATGCAAGCAACGCTAGTTTCTTAACCTGAATTGATAATAGACTATAATCAATTTAAACAGAACAGATCTTAATGTTTGCATTCTTATACCATTTTGTACAATAATTATAATATGAATAAGTTCAAACAAACTAAAACTTACAGCTGATTAATAACGGTATCTAACTTGAGATTTTATCAAAAACCTGTTGAAATGCTACTGTTATTTTTACTGTCCCCCAAAAGCGTGTCGCAGCCTCCAGGAATGCTTCTTACACAACTTCGCCGTCTTTGAAAGACTTCATGTGTTTCTCAAGAACGTGACTGACACGATAAGATGCTATGGTAGCAGCCTTGCTCTTGTTGTTGGGCCGGGTGAAAATGGACTGCTGTGCATTTAGCTGTCCTTTCAGGCCCCTCCCCTTTTGGGAGCGTAGGGCAGAATTAGGAGGGAATTCCGTCTCGTAGCGTTTGTGCACTGTTTTGAAATGCCGCTCCTAAATTACCCTTCTTCGATAAAGCCACGCTCGCATTGCAGATGAGACAGATGGACTTTGAATTGGAATAGATACACAAATAATCATCCTCCCACTCGGAGTGACAATTATATATTTTGGGCTTTTTTGCTTCTGCCATAATTGCGGTCTTGTTTGTGTGCGGACTGTCACTCCTGTTGACCATCCATGCTGTTGACACGGACAACGTCAGCGAAATAGTGCCCACTGCTCACCAGCCACGCCCCGACACATGGGGTCACGCCGGCCAATCACAAAGCTTTGATGCGTTCAAGTGCATTATTCTGGCACGGGAAGATTATGTTATAGGACATTAACGATAAAACAGAATGTTGTTGTTCTATTTTTAGACACATCTCGCGATCGACTGGGAATCTCCCCGCGATCGACCGGTCAATCGCGATCGACTGGTTGGGCACCCCTGTGCTAGACCTTCCACCAAATTGTATTCTTGAACAGCATGCAACAGGCACTGAACATAGCAGCGTGCACAACTAACATAACATGTGATCAAAACGGGAAGGAGGTCAGGTAGTCCTGATTTTATTGTATTTGTGTTACATTACATTTAATCCGAATAACATTTTTACATTTTTATGAGCTTCTGAAATGTGCTATTTGAACCCTGCTTTAGGAAAACCATCTTCAGCTCAATGGCTATGTCTTAACCACTAAGCTGTTTGCATATTAATTAGTTATTGTCTCACCAATATACAAATTAGTTTATGATGTAATCTGGTGACTTTTAGAAGCTTTTGGAGGTAATGCTAATTTGATTGGGGAAAAGAAAGACCCTCGTCCTTAACCTGTTAAACCCGGAGCCTGTTTTTCAGGTCTCAGGCTCGAAAATGACATTCCCAGAACAAATTACTATATCTTCCCTTTTAAGGGGTAAATTAATAATCTTTTTTCTCAAAGCAATGATACACCTGTGAGTTGGATGTAGAAAAAAACATTACTTATAGTGAAAACCACCCTTGAATGAGGGGATAGTGGACTAAAAGCTTTAGGAATCCAAACTATAACATATAATAAGTACCCTGTATCAAGATTGATGCAAAACAAGTGAAATTGCCCCCCCTTGGTCGATTTTGATGATTGACATATCTTTGTAACCGTTAGAGCCAATAGAATCGATGGGAAGTGTTAGAAATTAAAATCAATGTTGATATGGCGTAATTTGAATTAAATACACTATTTAATTTAAATCAGTTTTATTCTGAAAAACGGGAAGTTCACTAACTATTAACTTAATACTTTTATTCTGAATATTATTCACTTCCGGTTAGCATTAGCATGTGGCGAAATGCTGCATTTTCAAACCGTGAATCAAAGGTGAAATGACATGTGATGTTGTACACTGAGCACACTGGGATTAGCACTCATTTATTACCGCTGAATAACGTTTATTAGGGAATGTTCAAATAACCACAGACACCAGAATGATATAATTTAACAACAGAAAAAGGCAGGAATTGCATTGGACCCGCCCCCGACGACGCCGGCCAATAGGAGAAGACCTCAGATGACAACAGGAAGAGCAAGCCAATAATTGACCTCTTCGACCTGCTGACCTGGACTGACCGGTCGGATGAGGAGAGCGCCTCCAATCGCACATTTCATTTTGTACACCACCGCATCTTTTGTGTAATTAAATGCTGTTAACTTTTATAAGTTTCCCTTGACTCTTTTCAGTCTCTCCCGCCTTCAGGGTTCTAGAATACACTAACAGAAGTTCCTCAAATCCATCTAGACATTACCCATTGGTGAATGAGTGATGCGCAGCCAGAAGGCCTCGGAACCGGAAGCTGCGATACACTCTGGTGGCTATCGTAGCAGCTAATAAGAAAACTCCGTTATTGACAAATGGAAGGATGGATTATCAGTAATCATTTCAAGGTGACACAGACACAATGGATTAACCTATGGATTAACCTTCAGCAGCGTTTTTATCGTTTTAATGCCATTGAAGACGACTTTTGATCAGAACAACAGCTAAGGTAAGACGATGTCACGTGAATGCCCCGTAATGCTACGTGTTGTGATGTCTGTATTCGCATCCCCTGTCACGAGTTCTGATCGCTCAGTGATGATACTTATATTTCTGGAATCTGTGGAATCTCAGCTTGCTAATCGATATCTTGTTTGTGCAGTTACGATAAGTAATAAGGGTATTTTTACCGTGAGTTCTGTGCTAAGTGCGTAGCATTTTTCCGCTCAGGGCTCATTTAGACGCTTCTTGTGAGACTTGTGTTTTGTTTCGGTAGAAATGGTTCATATCGTCAGTTAGCTGAGGTTCTTCCCGTTAAGTGGGTATGGAACATTAATAGTTTCATAAATGTTAAGAAGCCCTGAGACACAGTTTCGGGAAAAAAAACCTGCAGCCCCCGGTACAGAGGGCTCTCGGGCTTAACAGGTTAAATGATAAAAATGCAGTTTATTTCTAACTACAACCCCATGAACACGCTCCAAAGGCTGACATGTCATGGTAGTTGCTATGTTAATGTTTGGGGGAAGCCGTTAGCCAATCGTTAATTTAACTCCTGTGTATGTTTTCTATTGTCTTTTTTGTTTACACGTCTTGTTTGTTGCAGATGCCTCTGGACTGCAGATGCAAAGCGATGCCCCTCTGACGGTCTTGAAGGTTACCCCCCAAGGGAAGTGTCACAGTCAATCAGATCCACACCGTCCTCTCAGTGTGGATGATGGATCATTACAGTCTCTAACAGTGGCACCTCACCATCCCTGTGTTTTCGACTTAATTAGGCAAAAACAAACGATGTGCAGAGAGCCGGAGAAAAACAAGCCGAACATTGTGTCTTTATTTTCCTTCCCTGTTTATTTTCTACTTTTATCTGTTGTTTCTGCTTCTCATTGTCTCTGTTTACCACATTCGTTATGCATCGAGCAAAACATGACCCGCTGCAGCACCTGACAAACATATTGAGTGAGAGTATGCACACACTGACGATACACTCCAGCACCGTGGTTCAGCAAGCTGTTCCTCGGGGATCGCTGGCCATTTTGGCTCAGAGGTAAGACACAGTTGCTGTAGGTTTTCTGGCTGCACGGAACATCCTGTTCTCCTTGATCCCAGAGGAGCTCTGTTGGGTTTATCTGTGGGAACTCAAGAGAAGGTACTGTCTCGTCTCTAACACCGTCTTCATCCTGCAGGAAATCTTCATTTGAACAATTGTAGACTTTGGGAGAGATGGTGAACAAAATACTTAATCATGTTGTCCTATATGCATATTTGTAACTTTTTGTGAGGAGCTTTGTGTGAATTAGAGTCATATTTATATAATAGATTCTCAGAAACAACAGACATGGCTTGGTGGTTTGGGTTTTCAAATTGAAAAGTGACATTACAGCTATAGCGAAGCCCCGAGGGGTGATCTGGCCTCTCACATTTATTGATTACTGCTCCCCACCTCCCCTTCTTCTCTGAATCTCTCCAGAGCAGACTGGTAACGATCAAGATTTATCACATGGTTTCCAATAATATTATCTCCACAAGGAAGATATCAGAAGCCTGGCTGTGTGGATTAGCCAAGGTTGAGTTCATAAGAGCCTCCACTCAAGTGGGAGAACTGATTGCCGCTGAGAAAGTCAGGAGTGCAAAGATTGAGCCACGGGGTCCGGGTGAAACCAGCACCTCATCTCCAAGAATAGAAACAATTTCAGAGAGCACAGCAAACAATTTATGACAGATTCTCTGAGCATGCATTTAGGCCAGGCATTCAGCGGTGTGACACAGGGAGAGACAGAATGGAGGTCGAGAGCTGAAGTATACAGACAGGGCCGTGCAACTGTGGAGATAAGTATCTTGAATGCCAGTCATTATAGTAAGAGGCAACTCTAAAGGACGCCGCGCAGCATGTATGGAGCAGTTCTCCGTGTCACCCCATCTGAATTTACCTAGATTGTGTTTCCATGCTAAATGGCAGCCATTTCCGCCCCCCCCACAAGTCTGCCAGAGCTTTCTTGAGCTTGACAGCTTGGGGCTGAATTTGCGGAAATTTGGCACGGCGCCTGATTGGGCTGTAGTTTGGACAGCTGCCCCGACAGACGCTCTGTTTTTCCGAACAGGAAGCCAGCCAAGCACTGCTCACGCCTCCCTACAGGCCTGTCGGACACAATTCTCTACATATGGACGGCTGTTCTGATATTTAGCATATTTATTGTTTACTTTTAAGGCTCCAGAGTCTCAGACAGTACCATTGAACTTGAGAAATGTTGTTGAATGACACTAGAAATAGAATACTTTATTGGATTTTGCAAAGTACTATTGGATACTCCGGCATCATCAGTCTTGAAAATTGTAATCAACATTGATTAAGGGCATGGAGATGTAATTATGTACCCCCCTACTTCCTCAGTTATAATATCCTTACTAATGGTGGCACCAAGAAGTATCATTTATTTCTCGAGACGTTCCCAACATGTCTCATTCATCTTTTAGAGAGGTAATCGTGTGCAGAGGTTTGATTTAGATCGACCGGGGCAATCATCCTGGTCACCTTCTGCAATCAAGGCTGTGTCATTTCTCTGCTCTGAAGGCAGGTGAAGGATTTAGTGTGCAGTCAGTGAGCCTGCAGCCTTCTCTGCCCTGCATTACAGCTGCAGATATTACCAGGCCGCCGGTACCAATAACTCTGAGTATGAACTGTCAGTGAGACGTTAAAGGGAGAAAATGAACCCGCGTCACCTGAGGCTGCGGTGTAAGCACAAACACCCTGCAGGGAAACACTGCAGACTATACATTTGATTACAACAAACTCTTCTTTTTCTATTCCTTCACTTTCCTGTGGATGGCTTCTAGGCAGGAGCAGTGACACTATTTAAAGTGTGTTTTGAAAATGCTTACTGAGCAAGGTGAAGGCCAAATTACACGGTTCTGCCAGGTAAGATGAATCAAAGAGCTGAGGCTCTGCCAGATGTTCTCGGAGAACATTAAGGGGATGATCGGATTAGCGAAAGAAGCAGCTGGTAACCCAGATGTTTGAGGCGTGTGTGTTAAGGTGGAGCCATAAGCCTCAGTGTCTTTGATTAAAAAGTCAGTAGTTATTTACCCAAAACTCTTCAGATTGCTGGCAGTGCAGTAGCCCATCAGACTAAAGGAAAGAAAATGTAATTATGTTTTCTATAAAATGCCTTTAGCAGCCTTCAAACTTAGCTTCAGCACATACACCACTTTGTACAGTAAAAGCACTGCTGATTTCCAAGAACACCAGAACATGATGACCCAACTGTCCAAAGAACAGATTCAGAGTCAATAAGTCAACGATGTAAGGGTATGTAATATCTGTGACTGTATAATGAGATTGCATTGGAGGACTGTGGCTTTCTTGCAAGTAAACACTCAAAATGGTACGCTCCGGTCTCCAGTCAGTTGTTATTTACCCAAAACTCTTTAGATAAAGTGCCTTTAGCTACTTTTAAAGGAAGACTTCCCGTCAGCAGGAACACCGCTTTGTGCTTAAAACCAATGCTAGATTTCCCAACTGTCCAAAGAACAGATTCAGAGTCATAAGTCAACGATGTAAGGGTATGCAATATCTGTGACTATAGAAAGATATATGTATTGGATAACTGTGGTCCTTATGCAAGAAAACACATTTAAAATCGTATGCTCGGGTCTCCAATCAGAAGGTATTTACTCAAAACTCTTTACTGTAGATCGCTGGCAGTGCAGGAGACCATTAGACTGAAAAGGGAAGAAAATGAAGTCAACTTATATGTATCTTTAAAGTGCCTTTAGCAACCTTGTGTTTTCAGAGGAAGTCTTCACTTCAGCACGAACACCGCTGTGTACTTTCAAACCAAGGCTAGATTTCCAAGAACTGCAAAAACATGGTGACGCCAGAACATGATTACCCAATCATGTCCAAAGAACAGATTCAGAGTCAATATGTCGACGATGTAAGGGTATGTAATATCTGTGACTATATTACAAGATTGCATTGGAGGACTGTGGCTTTCTTGCAACTAAACATTTGAAATGGTACGCTCCGGTCCCCAGTCAGTTGTTATTTACCCATAACTCTTTAGATAAAGTGCCTTTAGCTACTTTTAAAGGAAGACTTCACTTCAGCACGAACACCGAGACATAAGTCAACAATGAAAGGGTATGTTATATATGTGACTGTATAAAGATATATTGGATGACTGTGGTCCTTATGGAACAAAACACATTTAAAATCGTACGCTCCGCTCTCCAATCAGAAGTTATTTACTCAAAACCCTTTAGATCGCTGGCAGTGCAGGAGACCATTAGACTGTAAAGGGAAAAAAATGAAGTCAACTTATATTTATCTTTAAAGTGCCTTCAGCAACCTTGTGTTTTCAGAGGAAGACTTCACTTAACCACTTAAGCCCGATTGCCCCCGCCGACAAACACAACAATATTGCACAAAACTTCTAAACCTCTCTAAAAAGGTTAGATTTCACTTGTTTTCCATCAATCTTGATACAGGGTACTTATTATATGTTATAGATTGGAATCCTGAAGCTTTTAGTCTCCGATCCCATCATCCAACGGTGGTTTTCACTATAAGTAATGGGTTATTTTGGACGGAAACTATAATCTAAAATGTTTTACTATGTTCAATATGAATTTACTGTAAAATAAAAACATCTATATTGATTCTGACTTTTCTACAACCAACTCACAGGTTTATCATTGCTTTGAGAACAAAGATGATTAATATACCCCTTTCAGAAGTGAAGATATAGTCATTTGTTCTGGGAATGTCATTTTCGAGCCTGAGGTCTGAAAAACAGGCTCAGGGTTTAACAGGTTAAGCACGAACAACGCTGTGTGCTTTCAAATTACTGCTAGATTTCCAAGAACTCCAAACATTAGACATGACCCATCCGTCCAGAGAACAGATTCAGAGTCATTAAGTGAAAGATTTATGGTTGTGTAATAGTTATGACTTTATTATGCGATTGTATTGGATGACTGTGGTTTTCTTGCACTCTTTTTGTTAAGATTGACTACTGCCACTCCCTCCTGGCTAGTGTTCTTGCAAGGGCCCTCGATTGATCTCCAACCTCCCAACATTCTCCCACAATGCACCGCTCCTCCTCTCCTTCACTGGCAGGCAATGTTCCCTTCACCGCTTCGAGGCACTGGTACTGGGCGACCGTACTGCTGATGGATCAAACCCTTCCAAATACAGGACATGGTTGAGTGGGACCCAGGTATCTGCTGGCTCCAAAATGATGGAGTGAGCTACCAATTTCAGGATAGCATAAGTCTACACAGCTTATGTAGCAGACTGAACATTGAAAACTCACCTAGTTTCCACAGTTTCCACCCTTGCCAATCAGAACTATTATATGTATTCTCTTTTGTGCCAGCACTTACAAAGCATGTGGTTTTAAGTGAAGCTAATGCAGTAGCACTTCCTGGTTGAGTTTATAGATAGATAATGTACCTGCAGGATTCTTGCTCTGCAGTTAGTTTTCTTCATCGAATGTGCTTATGTAAGTCGCTTTGTACACAAGCGTCAGCTAGTTGAAATGTAAGGTAATGTACATCATATTAAAACATACACAAAAGGTGGCACAACAGGAACTGATAAAAGGCCAAAGAAATTAAAATGAAAAATCATAAATAACCAAAAGACTTGAGTCATGGCCTTGTGTGAATATGTGTGTGTGTGTGTGTGTGTGGCCTAGCATTAATATACTTGTGGGGACCTACATCTGTTTACACAGTCACGTGTGGGGACTCACCTCCCTCATGGGGACAAAATGGAGTTCCCCATGAGGGGAATCATTACTTTTAGGGTGAAGACTTTGTTAGGTTTAGGGTAAGGGTAAGGGTTAGGGTTAGGCATGTGTTGGTTATGGTTAAGGTTAGGATAAGTCTCCAGGAAATGCATGTAAGTCAATGTAATGTCCCCTGAAGTGATGTATACATGGTATATGTGTGTGTGTGTGTGTGTGTGTGAGTGTGAGAGTGTGTGTGTGTGTGTGTGTGTGTGTGTGTGTGTGTGTGTGTTACTTTGATTTCTCCTGGTTTGTTATTTTAATCCAAAAACAGCCATTACAATGTGATATCTGACATGGACAGATTAACCTTTATCAGCTGCATAGGCAAACATAGACAGCTCCCTGATACAAGAAGGAGCAGAAAGGGCATCTAAAGTTTCAAGTTGCCGGTGATTAAGCCCTCGCCTGTTGAGCCTCCCGGCTAGCCTTTTCAAATCAAGGTGATGTTAGTTAAATATTTTCCAGCCCCATCCTTTCTACTTCTATTAGTGTGAGTGCTGTCGCAAGCCCACGGGACTTGACAATACTTCAAACGCAGCAGCAAGGCAGCTGTGAAGGTCAGTCTCTTTGCAAGCAGGTTCCTTTTCATACAATATTCATCAAAGCCTAATTTCAAATGAAAGAGAAATGACATGTAGAGCTTAAAATAGGGAATGTCAAACGTACGACGATGAACAAAGAGCAATCACAAGCGGGGCGACTGAGAATCACAGACAATGATATTATATTGTCGCCATGTACACAAAGTTATTGAGATTATACACAGCGAGGTATCAACGTATCTATACTGCGTGTCCTTCAGGTACAATGGGGGTTATATAAAAAGCCTTTCCTTTGAATGTGTTTCCTGTACTTCTCTGAAACAGCCTTGCATATTGGCTCCTCTTCGTGATAAGAGAATTTAAGCTTGCTGCACGCTCTCTAGAAGTCTCCCCGGATAAGCTAAATGCGTAAATGCTCAAGCCGTATTTGGACAGGATTAACTACACCTGCATTTGTAGTCTCATCCCTATCTTGCATGCCAGTAAATTTTACAGGCTCACCAGGAAATATGGGTGAGTATTTTTTCCAGAGTAATTACTATTTTGCTCTGAAATAGTGATATTTAATCATTTTGAAGTGTATTTATTACACATAGCTTCTAGAGTGCGATCAAAAATTCAGAGTCAATTCTATTGGAGTCAAACCATGACCACGCTGTAACGGAGGTGATCTCTGGGGCCGTAGATCTCGGTCTCTTATATTATGTAGCTTCATTATTGGCGAAGTATATTACTTTGTTCCACGCTAAAACATTGCACAGGAAGCATGTGAATCGATGTCATTTATGTATCTATTTGTCACGATCTGTCTATGTTTTAGTTTGTCTGTCTCTGTTTCCTGTTGTAGTTTGAAAAGTGTTCCCCCTCCCGTCTTGTCTGTTGCTGGTGATTGTGTTCACCTGGTGCCCTGTGTTTCTCCTCCCTCCTCACCTGGGTCTTGTTGGTTTGATTAGTCTTGTGTGTATTTAGGTTCTGTTTTCCTGTTAGTGTGTGTGAGGTCCTTGTTGCTGGTGACTGTGTTCACGTGAGACAGTCATATTGAGGCTGTGTATCATGAACCACAGCGATGAATAAATGCCCACACCGGGTTGTATTTTAACTCTCTGCCTCTGCCTCCTTGCTTGGTCGGGCCGCTCAATGGTCAGCTTCACAAACGCCCACTCGTGTTACTTAAGCACTTTGGTTAATTGAACTTTTTTATTATAAAGATCATTATGGTTCATTTATTCTATTCTGAGTAAAGTTGGAGTAAAATTACCTTCTAGTTGGAGTAAAATTACCTTCTAGTTGGAGTAAAATGACATTCGATTGGGAGTAAAATGACATTCGATTGGGAGTAAAATGACATTCGATTGGGAGTAAAATGACATTCGATTGGGAGTAAAATGACATTCGATTGGGAGTAAAATGACCTTCTAGTTGGAGTGAAATGACGTTCGATTGGGAGTAAAATGACCTTCTAGTTGGAGTAAAATGACATTCAATTGGGAGTAAAATGACATTCGATTGGGAGTAAAATGACATTCGATTGGGAGTAAAATGACATTCGATTGGGAGTAAAATGACCTTCTAGTTGGAGTGAAATGACGTTCGATTGGGAGTAAAATGACCTTATATTATGAGTTGTTTTTAATATACACTACATAGAGTAAATAACCATTAAGCAGAGTCAAATCTAAGTACATAATAGAGTAAAATTAACTCTAAAAATACAACTCTGAACAAAGAGTACATTTTACTCTATATAGGTTGGGACCAAATGTAATATTTTTAGAGTAACATTTTCTTCAATTTGACTCAGAGAAATGCACCAGTAAAAATCCACTTTTTTATTTGACCCTTTTCTTAAACAGCCGGTAAAAATAACCTCAGAAGAAACCAGACCTGTGCAGACTGACGTCCCTGAGGTTGTTGGCAAACTTCTCGCCTCCCGAAGCATATGGTGGAGAGCCATCTGCTCACTCTGCACCTGAGAGAGCAGAAGCATTCAGTTCACCCCAGACTGAGATCTGACTCTGACTCTTTTCTTTGGTTCATCCTTCACAGCTGTGCCGGTTTGTTTGTGTTTCTGCAGCACAACATCAAATACTGTGCGTTAAGGAGGTAAACACTGCCTTTTTGTAACAATAACATATTGCATTTCTTTTCTATAACGCATTCAGATGAATTTAAAGTGCATACAGCTAAACTAAAGCTACATTTAATTAATGCTCCAGTCATAGAATATTGAGATGATAGGAATGCCATGTAAACCCTTTATATTTACATTCAATGCGTAAAAACTCCTTTGGGCCTGTAGCCATCGGGCTGCTCAACCAGGGGTTAACAATGTAACACACACATTTGAATACTTTATTTGGTTCCACAAATTATATTACATAAGACAGGGAATCAAATATATCGGGGCTAAGCAGCACAGAACACTTAGGGGAACACATAGCATCTCCCTCTCCACACGGCTAAGCTGCAGCTTTAAGGGAACACATAGCATACACACACACACACACACACACACACACACACACACACACACACACACACACACACACACACACACACACACACACACACACACACACACACACACACACACACACACACACACACACACACACACACACACAAACATACCATGTATTACATTGACTTATATGCATTTCCTGGAGACTTATCCTAACCTTAACCATAACCAACACATGCCTAATCCTAACCCTTTACCTTACCCTAACCCTAACCAAGTCTTCACCCTAAAATGAATGATTCCCCTCATGGGGACCTCCAATTTGTCCCCATAAGGGAGGCGAGTCCCCACACGTGACTGTGTAAACAGATTTAGGTCCCCACAAGTATAGTAATGCTAGACCACACACACACACACACACACACACACACACACACACACACACACACACACAAACACACACACACACACTCTAGATGTGTTCCCCCCCTTATGTGCCCATCCCCCCACATGGATCACACCTGGCACACGCAATACATGTTCTTTGTATATTTACTGCAGTTTTTCATGTACTCTAATACAATATGTACAGTTTGAAAGGGTGTTAAATGAAATGTGGTGATGATTAATGGTTCTTGTGTTAATGTAATAGCAGTTAAAACAGGACCGGTTAAATTTGACCAGGAACACCAAAGTAAGGGGGGGAACGAAGACAATAGGAGGACCAAAGAAAAGTCATTTGAACACACTATATAACCAATGTCTTACTGAGTTATTATATATTCAGTAGACTGTGCGAATAACACAAAATCAATACAAATGAAATTTTAAAAGCTCATTTGGCCTTTTGTTATGAATTCCTAAGACATCCCTTTAATTCAGTTTTTCCACGAATAATACTTTAATAAATACAACTTTTTGTTTTTGGATCTTTTCGTATTCCAACATTTTTTTTACTGTATTTATTTTCATCCCCAGTTTGAACATTGACCCATGGGCGTAGGAAGCATCCTGAATGTGGGGGGGACATTTTTAACGGGGGGTGTGGGGTCCCCCCCCAAAAAAATAAATAGATTTCCTGTATTCTGGTGCATTTGAACAGGTGGTTTGATACTTTTATGTAGCTATACTAGCATGAGGAAAATGATGGGTACATTTTGTAATTTCATCCAGTAGTAAAGAAAGGAAACATATTTGATTATTAATTCAGAGCCGTCTTTGAATTAATAAAAAGCAGTTTAAATGCCCATTTTTTGTACATTTATATACAACAATAAATATTTGTGAGTGCATTGAGAGATATTGTTGTGGAGAGTCATTTATATATAAAACGCAAAATACATTTGTGAATCCTTCTGTGAGCATTTATTAATATTGGGACTGATCTGACTCCATACAGATGTTAAGTTCACCTAGGAATGGTATCGACTTAAATGTTCAAATAAATGTTGCTCTTCTGTCTATATTGGCCATATGATGCCCTTTGATTGAAATATCCCCACTGATTTCCTTAAAGGTGGGTAGGTAAGTTTCAGAAACCGGCTCGAGTGCACTAACATTTGAAAGTACACAGCCGACAAGAATCCGCCCCTTCCTTCAGACTTCCTTACAGAGCACCTCCTCCAACACACATGAACGCGCATGACGTCAGCAGACTGGTGAAAGTGGCCGCCTGTTGCTGAAGTACTGCTGCAATGCACGCCCAATGACGGCACGCCCAATGAGGGCACGAGATACATTTGTGCGTGCACGAGATGGAAGGCTGACAGACAGGGCGGCAATCCGTAATACTGTAAAAAGTACAACCAATCTGTTTAGCCGGCTACGGCTTGCACAGATGACATTTTTTTATGGATTTTTTGTCAAAGCACTTCAGATATTCATTGCTATCGGGATGTTAAGAGCATTCCATGGAATATAACAAAAAGTGTATCTCGAGCCGGTTTCTGAAACTTACCTACCCCACCTTTAACATTTTGGGATGAGAGTCCACATCACAATTTACCGTCAAACTGTCATTTCCCTTTCATCACTCACCTCAGCAACGGATCTCTCTCCACTGTCCCTGTGTTCTGCCTCTGACTCACTCTCAAGCGCCTAGATGTCAAGAGAGGTGGTGAAGTGATCATTATTTATTGAGCAGTATACTCTTTCACATTGAATCATAACAAGTCATACTGAATGTAAATACAACTGACTCTAAAGTAAGTCCCAGTCTGTGACATTGGACATTTTGAAGACTCAAAGTCCCAAGCAGTAGATAGAATATTAGCTAGTCTATGTAATGTGCACAGAAAATAAATAGTTAACTGAATACTGGGATGGAAATTGCCTATAAGCACTCAGTAAAACATAAACACACACAAAAAGCTTCTGAATGATAAGAAGTATAATTAAAACATAATGCACATTATCATATTGAGAGAGAGTACCGAAGTTAAAGAACTCAGAAAATAATCTCTTATCGAATTGAGGCTCCAGTAAAACACACTGACTGCGTCTCAGTACATCATGGTGTTTACATGAGCACAGAGAGATCGGGTTCCTGTTCCCTGTTTACATGATAAATACTAGTAACCTGGCATTTCAATTCCCTTTCTCATCTAAACTATTCAGTATTTGTATCTCTCTATCATGACATAAAGACGAAACTCCTCTCCAGAAGTGAGGCGCTTTTGCCGCCGCAGCCATCACTGTTAACTGATTAACTACCAGCTGAAGACTTACTTTCCTCTTCTTTGAAAAATGTTTTCTTAAGTCCATGTTGTCTGTGGGAGAAAACATATCAAACCAAGAGATCGTCAGCTTTGATTTTCGCTGTATTAACCATGTCCTGAACATTTGGTGTGTGTGCCTTACCTCCGCTACCGGCATCGCTTCATACAATAGATCGAGTGGTCCAACTACGACAACACTCCTTGAACATGCGCGCGCTATGGGAGAATCTGCCTTGGTACAAAGCAGCAGTGAAAACATGGTACGGCGTATCATTGATTTGGGCATTCTCTCAATAAGCAAGTGGAATGGATTTGATATGAAGCACTGACACAGCGCTCTACAGAGTGCGGCGAGTGGATAGATCGATTCACGGACTTTCCACATGGTAAAAGTGGGGGGGACTTGTCCCACCCTCATATAATGGCTGCGACGCCCATGCATTGACCTAATTCCTTCTGAGTGGGGTTTGCGGTGTGATTTGATCGAAACATATTACCGTCATGGGATGTTTAATGTCTGTAAAGGGCAGCCCCTCTGCAGTTTTCTCGTTATGTCTCTGAGCAGAAACAGCTGATCACGTCTGATGTAAATCCTCGTCAGAGCTGTCATTACTGACAAATGAAAATAGCTCTGCAGTTTGTCCACTCACATAGAACTCAGACTCGTGACCTTTACAGATTACCTGCTTCTTGACATGAAGGTCAGCAAGTTTGCATCCATTAACTGAAACTGGTTTGTTTTCAAAGATTATGATGACTGAAACATTCGACCGCACTAAATGGATATTTAGAATAAGCGAGTATTGGATTTCAGCCCACTGCGTTTTTTCACTGTCTCTTTTCTGGAGCATTAACATCAATAGCTAATGAATTAGTCACAAGTCGCATTTTATAACATTTAATAAGACAGCGACTGAAGCAACGCACTTAATAAGATCAACAATCACAACAAACACATGACAAATGGTTTAAAAGGAATATATTTTAATACAAATACAGTATGAACTATGCAAGATATGATGATAAATCCACAGGTTTTAACACAACGGCAAGGTTTTGAGGAGTGTCCATCAGTAGTACTTCCAATTTCTAAAAGGAGCCTTTTTATGATGTAACATTATATCTTAAGGGGCATTCCAGCAGGAGGTAGGAAAGGTCCACGTCAAACATACAATATATAACATGCAGTTACTCAACGACCATAAGGACCACATTATAAAGCGTCTTTGGGTTCAAGAAAAGCGCTATAGAAATATAATTTATTATTATTATTATTATTATTATTATTATTATATGTCCTATATTCAATAGAAAATATTACATAACTCGACTTTTATGCAATGACCTTTATGTTAAACTGCTTTTATATGGCATTTCCATGGATTTGTGATATGAAGCAGGGAAACTAGCTCAAGCATGTACAAATCATTCAGTATGAGAAGTGTACGTATAAACACAAAATATTAACTCAGTAAGGCAGGTCGTTGGAAATCCCTCAAATGTTATAGACCTTTACATTGACATTGTTGCTTTATTGTTTAATGTACACATTGCAATACCTAAAATGCATGCAGATGTATGTGTTCATATACTGACTTACATAAATCCTTACATCCTCTCGTTGTGATCTATAAAGTGTCTGGTTAAAACATGAGCCATCTGCATAATACATTATAACCTAATGTAGCATGGCATACCATCGAGGACTGTGAATACTAATGAGCTACCACACAGAACAATCGTCCATTCAGTTACCACTTCATCATCGTTGTGGATTGGCCACCATGTCTGGCCCACGCCATCATCTTTTTAAATTACTCCTGGAGCAACAAAAAGATGTATTCTTCTTCTGTGGTATCTCTACAGCTGTTTGTGTTATTGCCATGACATTTGGTGCAAACATTGACGTTCCCCAGAGGATAAGTCCTCCTTAGTCTCTTGGCGCCTTAACTAATCAAAGTGAACCCATGAAATATAACAACTACTTGAAGGAATGGTACCAAAGTCTGTATACATGCATGGTCCCCATAGGATGAATCCTATCAAGTATGTTGATAACTTAAGTGCCATAACAGGTTAGGTACATTATAGCAACGGGGTGATTTTAAAAGACTGGTAATACATTCTGTACAGATTTTCATGGTCCCAAGGAGGTCAATTTTGCCAAGTGATTACTTTCGCACCTTAACAAGTACAAGTTACCCCATGAAATATAACAATTACTTGAAGCTCAAAGTTATCTCATAAAATATAGCATGTACTTACAGATGTAGTAAGAATGGTGATTTATTTAGCGCCATAACAGGTTGTAGCTTTCCCATGAACAATAACTACATGTACATGTGATTGGTACCAAATTCATTACAAATATTCCGCCGAGGAGGAATTTCACCAAGTATGCTAAATACTGTACAGATATTCATTGTCCTCAGAGGATAATTGCTCACAAATGTTGTGTTTCACTGACTTCTACCATATTGTTGACATGTGCCGTATCTTTGAGTGAAATGTCTCAACAACTACTTTACGTTTACATTTGCTCCAGACATTCATGGTTATCATGGGTGTATTGTGATAATTTGGTGTTTCCTAAAGCTTTAATTTAGCACCTCAACATGTGTCCAACATATTTATTAGTAAATATTAGCATTTAATGTCATCCCCATAAGCTGAACCCTATATTTAGTGCATTAACTGCAGAAAATAGGTCACAAAGTTGTGAAGCCTCCATTTTGGCCTTTGTCAATCACAATCTTTGTTTTTTGCAAATAGATATGACTTGAGAGGCTGGAACAAAGACGACCAAACGCTCAACAAGACATCTTTACACTGGAACAAATACTGCTCCAAAACAAGTTAAACAATAATGAAAACAAGTTGTTTTCACTTGAAATAAGTACAACAATCTGCCAATAGAACAAGTGAAAGGTTGCTCTGTAACATTTCTTGAAAAAATAAGGGATTTTTAGATAAATCAGATTTGTGATTAGCTGGGAGAACTCATTTTGGAATTTGACCAGAATCAGGAAATGCTGTTACAATATAAGCCGCAGATACTCTTAAGTGTTCTGTTTCTTGATGTTACTTGGTGATTTTCTAATAAATATGTAAAGAAATATGTGTTTCATCTGAGATACAACTCAAAATAAAAACATTTGACTTAACAAGATGATGCATTTTATAAAAACAAGACCCGCTATCTCACTGCAGTGTTACTTCTGAAGTTAGTTCAATCAGGAGAGACGTGATGTATGAAACACATGTTTATTACCGGGACGCCTGATATGAGGGAATAGTGATTGACAGATTACTACAAGTGAATGAAATGATGTTTGGCGATTAGGCCCCGGTTTGCAGGATGATCATTCAGGAGGGGACAACCGCTCCGATGAACGCCTCGGGGTCTGGACACTGGTGGTGGTGATAAGTGGTTCGGTCCGGTCTGAAGGGAGAAGGATTTAGCTTGGCCCTGTATTAGTAGACAGGAGGCGAAGGGGTGGAGGAGGGTTGCGCGTTGACGGCTGAAATGACGACTAACAGAGAGGGAAGAGCAGATTTAAAGGGGTTAGCGGGTGCGATGATTGGCCAGCCGGGGAGTAACGCCCCTGATCACTTATTGGGAGAGGAGAGGGTATTGAAATGACGTGTAACACCAGGGGGTATTGGTCTTCCTCATTGAACTTGCGCTAAGCTTCATTACATGTACATGTATGTATGTATGTATGTATGTATGTATGTATGTACATATTCCCTATCATGTCTATTTAAGTCCCATTTCTTGTTTTTCTATTGTCTTGTTGTTGCGTGTTGGCACCTTGAGTTCATTGTAATTCCGTTGTACCTGTACAATGACAAATTAAAGATCTATCCGTCTTACATCAGGTGTAGAGACATATTCTGACTAGATATTAGACAAGTGTAGTGTAGGAGACCAACATATTAGACTTGTCTTCCATGAACTGGAAACACTGTGAAAGGGTTATAAGACGCCTCTTTTCTACATCCTCTGCACCAGCCATTGTGTTCTTCCTTTGACCATGATTTCTTTTCTGTGAGATAAAAACTCCATGAAATCAGCCAGAGAAAAGGCAGACGTTAACAGAAGAATGACCACCTGCATCACAATACCATCACAAGCCCGAGGGAGTCTGTATACTTGAGGCTCGGGTGATTCAGCACAAAGACTTGATGCCGATAGAGACGAGGCGCAGAGGCTGCGTAGGTATTTGGGTTTGGTCAGAACGGGAAGGGAAGCTGAGTTAATGTGTTTCCTACTTTATGTAGAGCATCGCTCATTGATAAACATGATCTGCATTCACTGCCTTTGGAAAATGTCAGAAATCGACCAGAGAGCTGAACACACAACAACTCCGCCAGGGAAAAGACACATAATCCATTTCAACAAAGGGATTCAGAACTTCAGTATTTAGAAATATACAGAGAAGTGCTGCTGCTTTGGTTCCCATTTCATTTCTCATTACATTTCAGAGGTTGCTGATTCAAGACCATTGAGCATTGCTTAGTGGGAGGAAGAACGACGAGAACAAAGAAGCAACGTTAATGAAAAGTGCATGAGTTCAAATACTAACAAACCTGGCGAACAGACTTGTACACACTGGAGAGGGATTGTAAAGAAGTGTAATACAAGAAGTAGTAATGGTTACCACTAAGACAGGGCTCTGCAACCTTTTTGACCAAAAGAGCCATTTTGCCCCCTTTTCCACCAATTATTTTTTGTCTGGAGCCGCAAAATATATTTGATAGCTTGATAGCTTATAAAGCTGTATGTATTGTTACATCATAGACAAAAACTACAGTTTTTTTTGCATTTATTATTTATTACATTATAGAAAACTGTTTACCTCTAATAATAAACAAAGAACTCTTATAGGGGAATTACAAAATATATACACAGGCCAACTTTAAAATAACACAGCACTTGGGGAGTCCGAAAATGAATATAATTAAAATGGGCCCACTTTAAAATAAATAAAACATATACAGTAGCTGCACCCTAAAAAGAGTTTACTGATTGAATTATGACTGAAGGTCGTCAGCTGTCTTCCTCTTCCATGTTTTTCCTCCACGTAAAGGCTGCAGCGCCTTTGACAACTCCTCTCTACATATCAAACATCCCGGTAAAGCAGCATCGTTTGCTGTGAAAGCAGATAACTCTGTCCACGCAGAATGAAACCCTGTGTTCCTCCGATTCTTTTCTTTTCTATGATTTATCCATAGTTCGCTCATCGAGCCGGGGGTCCGGTTATTCACCTGCAGGAAAAGGTGCTGGCGCGGGACCGTAGCAGGATATGACGGCATATTTTAGTTGACCTAATTAAAACCGGTTTTGTTTTTTATTTATGTGTCACAGTATCACCTCAAAATACAAGATACGAAACATTTTCAACCATGCAACAACATTTAAATAGTCCTACAAATACTTTTATTTGATTTCCTTCTTGTTTTTGTCTAAGCTCAAGGGAGCCAGAGCAGAGGGCTTAAAAGAGCTGCATGCGGCTCGAGAGCCGCGGGTTGCCGACCCCTGCACTAAAGGCCCTGACACACCAGGCCGATTTTGGCTGTTTTCGTAAGGCCCTGACACACCAAGCAGTCACCAGAGGACTCGCCGACGCTGACGTCGGCTGTTGCCTGGCCGTGTTCTCCTGCGTCTTGGTATGGAGTCAGATTTGGGTCAATATTCTCGCGCGTAAAACAAGCTACTCACGAGCGGAAAATGTGCTTTTACACGCGCATAAAATGACCCTCGCGCGCAGATTAAACCCCCGCGAGCGGCTCTGCGCTCGCTCGCGAGAGAGACAGCCCTCTTGCTTGCTCGCGGGAGTGTCAGCCTCGCGGAGTCTGTCTACGCGCGAGTGAAAAGTTTCTGGCACTTTGGGGCGGAGCCACTGGACTTTGATTGACAGCTGCCAGGAAATCCGGGGTTGCCAGGTTTGATAAATGTCTGAACTACCAAGTGACGGCAGCAAAATCTAGGTGCGTACAGCAGACAGTAGCTAGCAGTTTTCGACGGACACAGCCCACTGAAAAATATATTGTTTTATATCAAATTAATGTATATTACATTACATTACATTGCATTTAGCTGACGCTTGTATCCAGGGCCGCCCCTGGCCAACTTGGGGCCCCAAGCGACATTGTGAGATGAGGCCCCCCCCCCCCCCAACCGACAGTTGTTTTTGGAAACAAAGTAGGCTACTTTGCAAATATAATTCCTGTTTATTATTATTATCAACACAGTTACTTTTTTATACAGTGAGGTAAATGGTAAATGTGCATGTATGTCGTTCAGTATGCGTTTACAGGTACGTCTGCATTTCCTGCCAAATACTAGCTTCAAAAAGATTAAAATATAATTAATGCAAATAAACTACTTCTACTAATAATAATAATAATCATAATCAATTCAATAATATAAATATATTATTTTATTATAATATAGTTGTAATATAGTCAAGACAAAACATGCTTATGACATGCTCAAAAACTGATATTTCTTAAATCTGTATTCAAATGTAGTTCCCTCTGTCAGCAATGTATCAACAACTACACACACATTTCTATCAGTGTTTCTCTGTGTTGTGGTTGACATGATGATGACTGTTAGGAGTAAAAGTTTACTTTTTATTCATATATTTTTTCTTTTAATGTTTCTTTTATTATCTTTTACTGTTTTTAAATGCCTTTGTCTGAATGTCTTTCATTTTTGTAAAGCACCTTGAATTGCCTTGTGTTGAAAGGTGCTATATAAATAAACTTGCCTTGCCTTGCCTTAAGGCAGGGGTGCCCAACCAGTCGATCGCGGTCGATCGCGGGGAGATTCCCAGTCGATCGCGAGATGTGTCTAAAAATAGAACAACAATATTCTGTTTTATCGTTAATGTCCTGTAACATAATGTTCCTGTGCCAGAATAATGCACTTGAACGCATCAAAGCTTTGTGATTGGCCGGCGTGACCCCATGTGTGGGGGCGTGGCTGGTGGGCAGTGGGCACTAGTTCGCTGACGTTGTCCGTGGCAACAGGAGTGACAGTCCGCACACACACAAGACCGCAATTATGGCAGAAGCAAAAAAGCCCAAAATATATAATTTTCACTCCGAGTGGGAGGATGATTATTTTTGTATCTATTCCAATTCAAAGTCCATCTGTCTCATCTGCAATGCGAGCGTGGCTTTATCGAAGAAGGGTAATTTAGGAGCGGCATTTCAAAACAGTGCACAAACGCTACGAGACGGAATTCCCTCCTAATTCTGCCCTACGCTCCAAAAGGGGAGGGGCCTGAAAGGAGAGCTAAATGCACAGCAGTCCATTTTCACCAGGCCCAACAACAAGAGCAAGGCTGCTACCAGAGCATCTTATCGTGTCAGGCACGTTCTTGCGTAACACATAAAGTCTTTCAAAGACGGCGAAGTTGTGAAAGAAGCATTCCTGGAGGCTGCGACGCGCTTTTGGGGGACAGTAAAAATAACAGAAGCATTTCAACAGGTTTTTGATATAATAAAAACTCAAGTTAGATACCGTTATTAATCAGCTGTAAGTTTTAGTTTGTTTGAACTTATTCATTACAATTATTGTACAAAATGGTATAAAAATGCAAACATTCAGATCTGTTCTGTTTAAATTGATTATAGTCTATCATCAATTCAGGTTAAGAAACTAGTGTTGCTTGCATCCTATTTTAAAAAGGCATTTATTTTTATACTCTACTAAAATGCTACAAAAAAGGGTTTGATTCTATTAATTTTATCTTTTTTATTGCACTTTGGCAGCAGATTCCTGTGTAGCTTCAGATCTCAGTTGTCTTATTAGTAAGCCTCATTTATACTTTTGTAGCAACACTATTTGTATATAATGGCAAAGAAAGGGTTCAGAGTCTTTTCTTTTTTCCATGTGTCATATGTGGCAGCACTGTTCAATGTTTCTTGAAAACATTACCCACTGTAGTGACGTGTGAATAAACTCCAACTCCGTATCAACAACACTGTTGTGTGACTTCAGTTAAATACTTGTATGTGTGTAGATTAGAAAGAGGTAAGATAAAGGATCTGCAGTATTTTATGAAGTATTAATCGTACAAAGGTCAGTTTTATACAAGTAGAAGTGTGTATTTGGTAGTAGGCTGTCAGTATGGCTACGCCTCTATTTGGACTGGTAGATCTCGGCAGACTGGCAACTTTAAAAGTAGCTCTCGGTTCAAAAAAGGTTGGGCACCCCTGCCTTAAGGGGAGAAGCTGAGCGTCACCATGAAATGTGCAAATTGACATAAAAATGAATAAAAGGGGAAAAAATGCTCCATGTTTTTTAGGCTGAAAACTTTAACTGTTATGTAAGCCAACTAGACAGACAGATTATCACTCTTCCTCCTGTACATTAGCAGATCAAAGGCATCACATACTTGAATGAATGTTAAATAAAGAATGCTGGAAATAACTGCATCTCCATTAGCCTATATGCTATGCAGAGACTGCCTTCTCCATGTCGTGAATTGCAGCTGATATTTTAATATGGCAATTGGCAATTTGACTTATACAACATTCACAAGTTGTACATTTGACTCATACAATATCCCACCTTCGAGTGATGCTCTAGTTTCTTCATGTTTTGTTTCCCCTTTTGCTTGCCCCGGACTGAAACTGTCTTTTCACCGACATCTCTTCACCTGCACTAGTGGCCGTATCAAAGCCGTGATTGGTCAGATGTCGATTCATTGCAACGGTGTCGGGTTACACACGTGCTCCCCTTGTCACCTCTCACTCTCGCGGAGGGTGCGCGGAGAACTGAGCGGAGAACTGAGCGGAGAACTGCGCACAGCAGCTGAGGCCCTCTGGGCGGGGCCCCCTGCGCAAGGCGGGGCCCCATGCAGCCTGCGTGATTGGCCTGTAGGGAGGGGCGGCCCTGCTTGTATCCAAAGCGACTTACAATAAGTACATTCGACTAGGAAGACACAACCTTGAAGAAAACAGAATCATATATATATATATATATATATATATATATATCCCAACCGGCCACCGTATATATATATATATATATATATATATATATATATATATATATATATATATATATATATATATATATATATATCCCAACCGGCCACCTTGTTTATGGTTTGATTCAGTTTTAGTAGAATACATGAATGAATGATGAAATGAGCACAAAGTGCAGACATACTATAATTATATTGAGGTACTTGAGACTAATCCTGCAACTGTATAGTTCTGCTCCACAACAGTTCGAGAATGAAGAAACCATCACGTATGAAAGGCTACATGTGAATAGAGGGGCAGAAAACCGGCTTACTCATTTACATTTCAATCTTGAACAATGAACAGCGGTATCTCATTTACTTAGACACTGTACTTAAGGACAATGCTGAGGTACTTGAGAATAATCCTGCAACTTTACATTACTGCTCCAGTAATGCTATCTTTATTTGATCAAATATAATCAAGACATATTGTCATGTAGGTTAAGATAAAAATGTTATTGATCCCATGGTGAATTTCATATAATGTAATTTAAATCAGCTCCTCCACTTCAGCTCTCTGAAGCAGAAATAAATCATTCTATGTTACGTACTGTAATGGCTGTAGTACGAAATAAAGTTTTGCAATTTGCAGTATCGGTAAAAAGTGGTTTATTATCCAAATAAACAATACAAAAAGTGAACATTCAATAAAAATACTATGCAATATAACATTTGCCACAACTCTCTGAAAAAAAAAATTAGCCACATCTTTAAAAATGAGTGAACGAATGTACAAAAATACAGGGCAAGTGAAATGTCTAGAGACAAGTGAAATGACGAATGACTTTCCTCTAAGCAATCATAGAAGCCATTTTGAACCAAATTTAGGAAGCCTCGCATCTGATGAGGTGGCAACAGCCGCAGTCTGCGCTCAAACAGTTTGGCTTGGACCGCGATTTCATCATCAACTGGGGCCAACTGTGCCAGTCTTATTTGTATCTCCTCCAGCAATGCTTTTGACGACGCCTCAACGGCGGACTCCTCCTGCGAATCCTGCGCTTCGCCGGAGGCCTTCGAGTGCTTGGCCTCTCTCCGAGCCGCGGTGCCGGTGTGGTGCAGATGGTGGATTCTGCCAGGGGAGTGCAGGGCTCAGCATCAAACGGGAAGGACTCCTCTGTGGTGCTGATCGAGGTTTCACTGCTGGTGCCCCCGGGGATGGATTCTGCAGCCACCGGACGTTCCTTAAATTTTAAAAATAAATTCACAGTTAGTTGGATTTAATACCATGGCTTCTTAAAACTGTTTACTAAGCATTCATAACAAAACCATACCCTGAAATGTGTGTGCCATTAGTTTGGGTGTGGTCATGTGTGAGAGGTACATTGTAGACACATTGTGATGCTCTATTCAGATGCTAAAGACATACTTCTAGAAGATTCAGAATACTACAAAATATAATCAAGACATATTTTATCATGTATTATTATAGGTTAAGATAAAAGCGTTATTGATCCCATGGTGAATTTCATAAGCTACCCAGCAGTATATCATGTAATTTCAATTCGCTCCTCCTCTAGCAGCTGCAACATTAAGGTGATGAGCACATCAATAATTATAATATATATGATTCTGTTATTGTTATATTTAACACTGTAACCACCAAATGAATGAAAATAATGTTTTTGTAAATGAAAGAAGCAAGAAACACTTATTTGTACTCAACAAATAAAATAGTTACCGTGACGGTGAGGTTTGAAGTACTCTCCTTCCTTCTGGTGTAGGGCTCTAAAAACTGCAGCCTGGTCAGGATCCACTGCTGTCTGCCAGTCGTGTGTGCTCCACAGCTACCCGAAGGGACAAGTCTCCTGTACCGGGTGTTCTGGGTTCGCAGAGAATCCCACTTCTTCCTCAGCTCTTTCTCTGAAGCACACAAATAAACGATGTAAGCATTGTGGCTAGTTAGCATGTCCAATTCATATCTATATGCAGTGCCAAACTGCACAGCTAGCAACAGCTAGCAACAAGATAACAACAAAACACAAGGTTGAAATAACAAATTACATTTCACGTTAACGTCACTGTACGCTGGCAAACAATAAAAAGCCAACAGTATCTGCTAAAGAGCTCAATTGATGAAAAAGATAATCTTACCCGAGAAACCAAGTTGCGTTTCAATCTCTCGCCAGAGTCCGGTTTTCACTACTCGGTTCGAGTACCTTTTCTCTGTGATGTCGTACAGAGCTGGCCTCTCCTGGATCAATGTGATGAGCAGGTCTTCGTTTGCGTCATTCCAGATCGCCATGATGAGATGAAAATGAATATTAGTCTGTGTGTGCCTTCTTAAATCATTTGTTTACGTCCCTCACTTCCGTTTCGCTTCTCATGCACTGATTCGCTAGCTGAACAGCCAATCAGAGTGATTGTTTGGTCCGACTGCCAGACCCGATGCATGGCCGATTCAACATGTTGAATCGGCCATGCATCGGGTCTGGCAGTCCAAATAAGGCGTGTCACGGTCGACAGTTTGGGACACACCAAATTGAGTTTGGGCGACAGGACACGCTTCGTCTCCCGATTTACGAGAACAGCCGATATCGGCCTGGTGTGTCAGGGCCTGAGAGACGTGTTTTTGGGAGAAGTTGTTGGAGGGTGAAGTGGGTCGGGGAGCGGCGCTAAAGTGAAATGTTTACCGAGTCAGAAGTGTTTCAGTGTTTATTTGCTCTGGCAGCACCGCAGTGCATTAGCTCTCTGGTTATCACAGTGACTCTGCAAAGTTCATTAAATGTTCCACACCAGAGGCTGTCATTTTCTAATGTGGTTAAGGCTTTGTCACCACATTTAGCCGTACTTCTCCACTTTATTTTTGCAAATCTAATTAGAGATTGCAGAATGAGCAAACGTGACAAATGACTCATTCATATACAGTACATAATGAAACAGGCGACACAGTGAAAGACCATTTCTTGGCACATTCAACCACACATTTGGCTGTTACCTAGCAATGAAACAGGTTCATATAAGCAATTACCAGACCATTTCCATAATGTGCATTCATGGAAGTTATTGGCGACCAAATCCGCAGTCCTCATTTTTACCCAAAATGTTTACCACCGTTTATTTAAAGTTAAAATCAAGAGGAATTGGAGGAAGAAACCCTCTTTATTTTGTCACGCATGGACAGTACAGCACACAGTGAAATTGGACCTCTGCATTTAACCCATCCTAGTACTGGTGGTAATATAAGACTCAGAATTGAATAGGACACATCCAGTTGGTATTAAGAAATGACCGTTTTGATGTTTTCCTGCACTGTTTATCTGCAGGGAATATTGTTCCAACATGTGCAGACAATAACAAACAATAAGCAGGTTAGCAGAACTGAAAAACACGCTCAGTGTTTTGGTCTTTATCTTAAAAAGAGCATTATACTGTATGCATTTCAAATCCTGACTTTGATTGAACTCTTTGAATTTTATTTGATTATAGATCCCTGAAAGTCCTAAAAAATACATTATCTAAGCTTTTTTTCTGTCACATTTACCACAGATTAGTTTTCAATATTTATCAAAACGTCCATTTGGGCTTTTACCATTTCTAAGAAAATAGTTTTCTATATGTAGGGTGTAGGGAGGCTGTGGCTCAGTGGATAGTGTGCTGGACTTCGAATCAGGGGGTCACAGGTTCAACCCCCACAGCAGTCAGCATGTCGCTGTGTCCCTGGGCACTTCACCCCAAATTGCTCCTGTGGCGATTGTCCACAGTATTGAGAATGTAAGTTGCTTTGGATAAAAGCGTCTAACAAGTGACATGTAATGTCATAACAATTATTTTTTAAGTACATTTCAAGTAATGAAATACATAAAACTACCCAGACACTTGTGGTTGTGGTTTCTTTCATATTTAAATAATGATTAATTCATGCCTCTTTTAAATGTCAAACATTGTGAAAAAATGTTAAAACCCAAAGGACTTTTTCTAATTCACCCTGATTAGATTGGATTAGCTATCTATCAGCAACCATATCAACAAGTACGGTTCTGAAAGCCCAGGATTGAATTCACTAACACCACTTCTTATGTCCTTATTCTTGCGATGGCATTGGATGTCAATTGTGAGGTACAGAATCTTTCCATTTTCATGTAGTTTCCTCCGACACATGTTTCTGACTGAATATTAGTATTCCTGCACACGATTTAGGGTTAAGAAATAATGCCTACTGTAATAACATGTGTCATTGTATGCTGTGAGCTGTTATTTATCTCTTTGTGTTTGGTTTTGAGTGGATCTAAAGAGGGTCGAAGAAGCCGGGGTATAATACGTAATAACATAGAATTGAACCAATTGGAGCTTTTAGCTGTAATGACTTACATCACAGACACGTTTCCATTTCTGGCCTGTGTGAGTTATTTTAGCACATTGCTTGCTAAGAATATGTGTCACCCTTTTGTGAATCGTGAGGTTTCCTGAGAAAGAGCTGATTTTTATTCATGCACTTTAATCTCTTTTCGACAGTCTTCTGTTAACTGCCTGGCTCATGGCTGTTGCTCAAGGGCACTTTGATGCTTGGAAGTGAAGTGAGAAGGATTCCCGTTGATGTTCCTTTCCAGATTACCCCATCTGGTATTCCTCAATAAAACCTTTGACCTTCTTATCATAAGCCCGCTCCTCCACCGCACAGCTGCCCCCAATTTAGATAAAACATAATGTCCAAAAGTGTCCCTCGCTGGGAGATAATCTAAAGTAAATTACCACTATCATCTCGTTCAGTCCTAATGCGGTTTCATCCACGCTACTGAGTGATATTATAGCTGTTGTTAAACGTTACAGGCATTAATGACAAGCCGTTATTCTCATTGTGCTGCTTCAGATCTGCGCTGATTGAACCAGATCATTTGTAATGCTCATCGTCTCATCAATCACTCGGCTCCTGCAGCATTAGTGTGGTATTCAGAGTGGCTTCTGTAACACAAGGATGATACATCTGATGAATCACACACTGGACGACATGCAGATGGATGCCTGACTGGAAAGCTGTCCAACTGACTGACTGGCTTCCTCTTTTTTCTAGATATCTGACTAACTCTTTCACAAGAACAGCTCTGCAAATCCCAGTTCAATCACAACATTTTTTACAGTCACTTTATTCTGCTTTGGCCTTGGACGTTCATTTTGAGGCGCAGAATCGTGCAGTTTGTACTTTCCAAGGATACCTGACATAATTCTGACTTCGCTCCCTGTGACGAAGATGGCTTTGTCACTGTGGACTGACGGCTTCGGGCTTTGTATATTGCACATGTGTTTTATTTTGAAAAGTGTTCCCTTACCCAGGGACGTGCACAGACACTTGGAGGGGCTATTGCTCTAAACTGGAAAAAGGGCCTCCCCCCCGAAAAAAAACATAAGACCAAAATGATTATTACATTAACTAATTTGAACAGTAATTCACATCATCATCTCATAACAAAATAAGCTAAGGCAACTACTTGCATTCGGTGACTTGATTTTTAAAATAAAAACCAGGGACATGTTTTGTTTTGCGGTCCATATCTCATTAAAATATCTAATGTTAGAAACTACTGAAGAAAAAATGGGGACAATCAATGTAGTTTGACCATTACAGACATACTGATAAAATAGGGCTTCTATAATTACCTTAAATAAACTCACTAATTAATTAAACCAGTTCAATACGCATTATTCTTATTCTTCTCATTCTTTATGAGCGGTAAGGTATCTAATTCATTATTTAGTATTCCATAACTTAATAACAGAGATGGTCAAATTAAAGTAGAGACATGGCAGAAATCCTACAATGAAGCGGGCAGTGAAGTGTTCTCTGAGAGAGAATGATCAAGAGAAGAGAGCGATCGGCCCCGTCGAGGGAGTTTACCATGCGGGCAATTACATGTAAGAAGAAGGAGAAGGAGAAGAAGTAGTAGAAGAAAAATGAAGCTGGTGTGTTTCCCGCAGCGAGACATTACAATACTAATTGTGGGCTTATCATGGTGATTCGACCACAACAGAAAGAAAAAAAAACCTCTCGCTCTCTCCAGAGGGGCAGGTCAGCCAAAAAGGGGAAACGGGCCGTTGCCCGGGCAACAATAGCCCGTACCTGTGCACGTCCCTGCCCTTACCCCATGTCTGTTGCTGTTGATTGTGTGCACCTGGTGCCCTGTGTTGTCTCCTCCCCCCTCACCTGTGTCTTGTTGGGTTAATTAGTGTGGGTATTTAGGCTCTGTGTTTCCTGTTGTGTTGGCGTGTGAGATCCTGGTGGCTGGTGACTGTGCTCACGTGAACACGTGAACAGCGAGATTGAGGCTGTGTCATGTGCCCGTGAGTAATAGATGCCCATATTGATGGCGAGATGAAGCCTTATGAAGCTTTGAAGCTTTCCAGCCAATTGGTTCGCAAAAGGGTTCATCTCATGAGGCTTCATCATGGGCTTAATTTGAACACAAACCCCCCTGTTGGTCAAAGTGTGTAAAACAGGCAGATTGGACATCTCAACCGTGTGCTCTATCTCATACCGAGTTCCCATTGAGTAAAGCCTTAGAATAACTCTAAACAAGGAACATAAAATCATATTTTCATGTTAACAATATTGTATTTATTCCAGTTTAATGATTGTGATTGAAAAGCCTAAGGAGGCTGATAAACATTGCAAAGAGGGATTAGTATTCCTTAATAATATTCATAAACTTAACCATGTTGTAGCCTGAGAAAGGCTAAACCATATCAAATAATACATTTATTAACTACATTATCTCATTTAGCTGTAGCTTTTATAAACAACAAAAAATACGTATTGTTCAGTCGTTGAACCAGGGACCCTGCGGTCATGAGTCAACTGCTTTCCAGCTGAGCCACAGCACACACACTACAGCTCCCTGAAAACACTGCAACATATTTATTCCTGTATTTATTCATGTTTTTATTCCTACATTTATTTATGCTGGTATCTATTTATACTTATGACATGTCTCTCTTGATTCCATCGTGTCACCGGGCCCGGGTACAAGAGGGGTAATATGGTTCTTATTATACATCCATGGGTATTATGAGCGTTGTGGTTCAACGGTTCAACCGATCTGAATCGCTTCGTGAAGCAGTCACGTGGTATCGACAGGCAGCGAGGCTTCGTTTGTCATCGATGACGTCACTGGCCCAAAACGATACAAGCCTCGATACATGCTTCACAAAAAGCTTCGGGGATTACTCGACACACGCTCCGAAGCCTCGGCGCAATACGTAACATCACTAGATGCCCACACCGGGTTGTATTTTGGACGTTCTGCCTGCTTGGTCGGGCCGCTCAACGGTCAGCTTCACACACCCCTTTGTTTGGTGCTGGTTCACTGTTTGACAGAGAGGACTGCCTCACTAGCTAACTTAATGAATGGTTAAACAAATGACAGTGTAATTGGCTGACTGGCTGACATGCAGATGGACTGCCTGATGCCCGATTGGAAAGCTGTCCGACTAGACTCTTTTCCAGGAACTCCCTGACTAAGTCTTTGACAAGAATGGTGCTGCAAATCCCTATGGCAAGCCATTTGAGGATGTATAACTTGAAATCAGATTGCAGTTTCATACAACAGTTATACTAGTGTGAGTCCAAATATAAAAGTAAGGGTGCATTTTGACATAACTAGTTGACCAGTAAACTCGCTGGGATCTATTTCGACCTACTGTAAATCGTGAGGCTCACTTTGTTTATATAGCTAAGTAGTATACTGTAAGTCACACATTTTACTTCCTGTGTCACTTCATTCTGAATTGAAATTGGACATTACGGTAATTGTGAGGTGCAGAATCAGGCCTTTGAATGTACTTCCTCAGAAATTGGAAAGTCACATTTGTTGATGCTCTTGTTCAGCAGTAATGGTTCACTGTCTGACAGAAATGGCTTCCCAACTAGCTGCAAAATCAAAGTAATTTCTCTGATACTGGACATTAGTTAGTCCATCTTTTTGACCTCCTTGTTTGGCACACGCTGGTTCACTCGTTGACGGATACAACTAGCTAACTTTAAGATTCAGTAACATGTTTTATCTTCTTCTTCAACTTCATTCTGCATCGGAATTGGACGTAAACAGTATATCTACAGTATGACTTGCAGATACAACTTCACAACTAGCTAACTTCAAGATGTTAACCAGTTTAGTCCTGAGCCTGTTTTTCAGGTCTCAGGCTCGAAAATGACCATATCTTCCCTTCTAAACGGGTTAAATTAATAATCTTTTTTCTCAAAGTAATGATAAACCTGTGAGTTGGATGTAGAAAAGTCAGAATCAATATAGATGCTTTTTATTTTAAAGACAATTCAGATTGAACATGGTAAAAAACTGTTAATTATAGTGTCCGTCCAAATATTATTTTTTACTTATAGTGAAAACTACCGTTGGATGATGGTAAGGATACTAAAAGCTTTAGGAATCCAAAGTACAACATATAATAAGTACCCTGTATCAAGATTGATGCAAAACAAGTGATATTTGACCTTTTTAGAGAGATTTAGCAAAAAAACCCCTCTTCTGGGGCCATTTGGGTGGATTTTCCTTATCTCTGGCCCCCCTTGTTCGATTTTGACATCTTTCTGACCGTTAGAGCCAATATGGAATCGAAGGGGAAACGTCCCGCACACACTCATGTTAAAAAAAAAAATGGCGTCTTCGCACATCAGTTTTGCTCCATAGTGAAGCTGTTTCTAGGTCTGACATCTCAAAACCGAAAAGCAGATTTATTCCTCATGGATTATCAGAAATCATTCAAAGTGACACAGACACATTGGATTAACCTATGGATTAACTTCAGCATCGTTTTTTTAATCGTTTTAATGCCATTGAAGACCACTTTTGACCAGACTACCACACAGGTGAGCCATTTTGCCGTTTTTGGCTAACTAGCTCCACATGTTTTGATGTCTGTTCTTGTTATTATCTCCGAGAGTTCTTATGATTGAGTGATAATGAGGATAACCATCGATTCTGTGTCCCCTCACGATGTGAAACGATGGGTTGAGATGTGCAGCAAATATAAATAAGGTTTTGTGAGTGAATTTCGGTGCAGTCATCTGTTAGCATTTTTCGCTCGTTGCTAATTCAGAGGCTCAGCGTTAGCATTGTGGTTTTTTTGGAGAAAAAAAATTAAAATGATCAGTTGGATGAGTTTCTTTCCGTTACATGGATATAAAACATTCATAGTTTATTAAATGAACATGCACTCAGACACTGTTTTCTGCAAGATATTGCAGGAGGCCCCCGGAACCGGGGTCTCTCGGGCTTAACAGGTTAACAACCGATTGACTACGTTTTTGCAAAGAAGTATCTGCAAATCCCAGAAAATACATTCAATAACATGTTTTTATGTTCTTGTTCAACTTCATTCTGCATTGGAATTGGACGTAAACTGTGGCCGTTTCTCAATCGCGAGGAAACTGGCTTCCAAGCCAATATTTCAAGGATACTACGTCATCGAGTGCCGCCGAAGGACTGTTCCAATCTCCAGCATACTTGGAATTCCACGTCCTTGGTTTGGGGGTAATTTCGAGGCTGCACATGGGTAGACTTCGCGTGCTTAAAATCCCCACAATGCTTTGCGCACGGACCAATTTCCCCAAATCTTGTGGCGGAAAATGTAAGGCAGGGCCTCTCATATGACGCACACTTGCTCGCCTGTTTCCACTCTTCGTTTTCCGATTGCCAGGAAGGATTCTTGTCTAGCTTCTGAAGGAAGTGACTCGGAAGACATGTGCTACCAAAGCAAGCATCCTCGCGATTGAGAAACGGCCATCGATCTCTATCACTGTTTGACCGATACAACTAGCTAACTTAATGAATGTTTGAACAACTCACTGAATAACTTCCTGGCAACATCAATGTCATTTCTCTGATACTGGACATTATGTAGTGCAACTTTTTGACATCCTTGTTTCGCACACGCTGGTTCACTCGTTGACGGATACAACTAGCTAACTTTAAGATTGCTTTAACAACAGACAACTTTTTGCAAAGAAAGTATCTGCAAATCCATAAAATGTTTTTATCTTCTTCATTCTGCATTGGAATTGGACGTAAACTGTATCTCTCACTGTTTGACAGATACAACTCTACAACTAGCTAACTTATTGGTTGAATAAATGACGGATTGATCGCTTTACCAACTTGTCTGCTGGTTGACTTGCTCCCTTGCCTGCCCAGAAAATCCATTTCAAGGAGAGCAGCAGTTGCTCCGGTAAAGGCTGAGCCCAATTGGCAGAGGGAACACTAATTACCATCAGGAGCCGCCGATACATGTTTGGTTTGGACGTCTGGGTTTCTCTCCTTGCCCTGAATGCTGATTACGTTCCTGCGTGGGAGCGGACCCTCTCTTCGGCCTACAGATGAGACTGTGGCCGGCTCTGTGTTTGTTCCAACATCACGAAGCCTCAGAGGGCTCAGGGATGAAAGACAGATAGGGCGAAGTAATGGAGCTGTTGACTTTGTTGTAATTAAAGAAGACAATGAGTGAAGTTGTTAACCAGGCAGATGAAGTCTCCCGCTCCTTCCTTTGTGTACGGATAGCAATGCTGTACGCACTAAGCTGATGAGAGTATTACAGTCCTCTCACTGTATTAAACAGGATCCCTGAAGCTGGGAGTTTTATCAGGATTATACTCGTCTTTGAAAAAAGATCAACGCTGTTTTCTAAAGAATATGAGGGTTAATTTTCTCGAGCTTTTTCACATTATTAAGTCTCAGTCCTCTGTCAAATTTCCTTGTTTTGGTTTATAGCTTGTTTAGACAATGTAAGATTGCCTTCTCATTTTGTTTTTGATTTTGAGAAAGGTTTTGTTTGCTAAAAGCTTGGTCAAAGATAATATAACTATATTTAACAAGATGAGAAATAACTATTCTTGTTGTCAATGTTAGCTTGTTCATGTTATTTAGTCTCAGTCCTCTGTCAAATGTCCTTGCTTTGTTTGTTTAGCTTCTTTAGTTGTGATCATGTTTTTTAGTCAGATAATATAAATGTTGATATTTTGTATACAATGTAAGATTGCCTGGTTTATTTCACATCTTGTTTTTTGAGTCAAGTTGGCTAAAAGTCATTTTTGGCTTATTGTAGTCAAAGATAATGTAACTATATTTAACAATTTAGTCAATCTATTCTAACCTGTCACTATTAACTGAATCTGTTAATCTTACTGCTGCCATCGAAAAGGACAACAAATGGTTGAGTAATATGACCAATTATCAAATGTCTTTCCCTCTTTTTTGTCAACAAAAATAAAGAGACATTTTGAATATATAGAAAAGTAGATTTAAAGCACATTTAACTCCTTTTTTCTTTAGAAATATTGCATGTTCATTTTTAAATGCTTTTGGTATTTGTTTTGCAAGAATAATTAACTTTGGATCTCCTAAACCAATTAATATATCAATGCTGTCTCTTGAAAACCCTCCTCTAAATGTATCAATGCTTTCTATCTGAAAAGCAAAACGTGCCGTTACTCATTTGACATTGTTCTTTGTTCTGTGATCAATGCATAATAGCGTAGTGACTAACTGTCGGCCATTTTGCATGGTGTCCTTTGCGTCTATCATCTCAGAGAGAGTGGGCCTGCAGCCTTGTTAGAGGGAGAAGTATAATTAGAGAAAAGGAGTGTGCATTTCAGCTCTTTCCACCTAGATGTGCGCTGAGGGTTACCTCTGTCTCCCACCCCTCTGTAATTGATGCCTCTGCCCTTTGCAGTGCTGAACCGGAGCCCTAAACTTTACTTCATGGCGTACGTTCCAGTCGACGGACCCTGCTCTCTGCGGGGCTGAAACTTTGAAGGCATTAGTTATGGTATTGGGGCTTTTTAAGGATACTGCTGGTGACATCCTGTAGTTTTTCTCTTGACTCAACAAAATCCCATGAAGAGAAAATTAATTGAGGCTTCTAAGACGTCTTTACCTGAGAAGACAAACCCCAATTCAACACAGACATTATTTATTTGAAATATGTATTGGAAGCAAATAATGGTTAAACAACAAAATTAAATTATGTCATTTTCATCAACAACCTTATTCCTTTTCCAATTTTGTTTCGTGAAGTCACTTTTCCAGACAGTTTTATAGCATATCATACGTAGCCAGTTAGCTAATCAAGAGAATGACTAACGCACTACTGGTTTAGCTTATTTATAGAGATTTCTTACACTAGTAAACGTATCGAAACACATGTTAAATATACCATATAAAAATCCATTGGATGAGTTGAAGCAAAGGGGTCACTTTAAAAAAAATATAAATGTGTTTGGTGTCAGATGTCTGGGGGGTTGGCAGGGAAACGGGGTTCAGGGGGAGTGGCTGTATCCGTACGATAGAAAAGGGGAAGTGACGTCTGACTCAGAGGTCGCGCGGCTGTGGAGAAGAACGTGTTGCCCACATTCTGTTACTGAGTTTAGGCTAGTTAGCTAGCAGGTTTATTGTTTTGGGTGCAGTCACTTTTGCCTCCACTTGCTGTTCAAATAAATGTTGAAAGAAAAAGTAAATCTGTTTACAGTTCTGTTTTATATGGGTGTTGACGAAGAAGAATTGGGAGGGATGAAACCCTCTTTAATGGTCACACATGCAGAGCACACAGCGCACACACAGTGACATGTGTTCTCTGCTTTAACCCATCCTAGCACCAGGAGTCTAGTGCTAGGAGCAGTGGGCAGCTATTGTACAGCGCCCGGGGAGCAATGGGAGTGAGGGGGGAAGGGGGATGTCCGGTGCCTTGCTCAAGGGCACCAGGGCAGGAGGTGAACTGGGACCTCTCCAAGTAGAAGTCCACACTCCAAATGTAGGTCTGGTCGGGGACTTGAACCGGCGACCCTACGGCTCACAGTCCAAGCCCCTACTGACTGCCATAGATTTAGTCCCTAATTTTGCTCAAAAAGTGGACCTTGCCCCCGGACCCCCCTAGAGGAGGTGAGGTCCACCACCTGCCCACACCCCCTGTTAAATTGTCTCACCCACATTGAGGATGCTTCCGCCCATGTTTTATTCCATGTGTCAAGTCAGGCAAATTGGGTCCAAATTTTATTGCATCAATGATCTGTTAACATTAAAATCACTAAATATATGCCGTAACTATTTTGCTCTAGGCAACTCAAGGGCTCAGGTAATGATTACTATATGAATAATGGTCCAAAATAACATAAAATGCATAGGGTTTTTTGTTAAGTTACATACTTTCGTCGCCGGCCGGCCGATACATGCCGCGCATTAAGTGGGCCTGTCTGTCAATTAATCCCCGGGCCACTTTTTCCCCCCAGCCCGCCCCTGGGTTTGGGCAGTAAGGATTACAACTAACCGACAACAAGAGGTTGACCCAGGACCAGAGGGAGGAACTATGTCTGCACTCTGGCTTGGGAACGCCTTCGAATCCTCCATTCAGAGCTGTTCGATGTGGCCGGGGAAAGGGAAGTCCTGAGAGATGATCAGAGATGGAAAAAGTAACATCCTTAACTCAAGTAGAAGTACAGATACTCGTGTTTAAAAATACTCTGGTAAAAGTATAAGTACTGACTAAACTTCTTACTCAAGTAAAAGTAAAGAGGCTTTGAAATGTTACTTAAGTAAAAAGTACCCATAACTAGCAGCTGTTTTAAAGAGTACCTGACCTCCCTTTATATTAATAGAACAATAATGTCATTGTTAGCTAATGAATGTTTCCATGCTGAACAACGGCATACATGACAACGTTTCCATTGGTCCCTCTTTCTTAGAGAAGACCAGGAAATTATGGATACACGGATCGTGTTCAAATCAATAGGCACGCAATGACTCTAAAGAATAATGATCACGCCACCAAACACACATTCAGACTAAAGAAACCAGCTGTTTGGAAAATGTGAGAAGTAGAAAGTACAGGTATTTGGGTTCAACATGTAAGAAGTAGAAAAGTACAGGTATTTGAGTTCAACATGTAAGAAGTAGAAAAGTACAGGTATTTGAGTTCAAACATGTAAGAAGTAGAAAGTACAGGTATTTGTGTTCAACATGTAATGAAGTAGACAAGTACAAGTATTTGAGTTCAACATGTAAGAAGTAGAAAGTACAGGTATTTGTGTTCAACATGTGAGAAGTAGAAAGTACAGGTATTTGTGTTCAACATGTAAGAAGTAGAAAGTACAGGTATTTGGGTTCAACATGTAAGAAGTAGAAAGTAACTCAGGCAAGGGGCCAGACTAAGATTGGTTCAAAAGACCTCATGAAAGACGACACAAGAAGTGAGGATACCCGACCCGGAGGAAGCCCGGGGTCCCCTTCTGGAGCCAGGCCCAGAAGGAAGACTCGTCGGCGAGCGTCTGGTGGCCGGGCTTGCCACGGAGCCCGGCCGGGCCCAGCCCGAAAAGGCAACGTGGGCAACACCTCCGCTTCTCCGTCCCGCGGGCCCACCACCTATGGGAAACATCGATGGGGTCGGGTGCGCTGCCAGAAGGGTGGCAGTGAAAGCGGAGGGTCTCGACGGACCAGACCCGGGCGACAGAAGCTGGCTTTGGGGACGTGGAACGTCACCTCTCTGGGGGGGAAGGAGCCGGAGCTTGTGCGGGAGGTGGAGCGTTACCAGTTGGATCTGGTTGGGCTCACCTCTACGCACAGCGTCGGCTCTGGAAACCTTACTTCTGGATAGGGGTTGGACTCTATTCTTCTCCGGAGTTGCTCAAGGTGTGAGGCGCCGGGCGGGTGTGGGGATACTCACAAGTCCCCGGTTAGGTGCTTCGTTGTTGGAGTTTACCCCAGTGGACGAGAGGGTCGCCTCCCTACGCCTGCGGGTTATGGGGGGGAAAACTCTGACTGTTGTGTCTGCACCCAACAGCAGTTCAGAGTATACGGCCTTCTTGGAGACCCTGGAAAGAGTCCTGTATGGGGCTCCTGAAGGGGACTCTTTAATCTTGCTGGGAGACTTCAACGCACATGTGGGCAATGATGGAGACACTTGGAGGGGCGTGATTGGGAGGAACGGCCCCCCTGATCTGAACCGGAGTGGTGGTTTGTTACTGGACTTCTGTGCTAGTCATGGATTGGCCATAACAAACACCATGTTCGAACATAAGGATGCTCATAAGTGTACGTGGTACCAGAGCACCCTAGGCAGAAGGTCCATGATTGGATTTCGTTATCGTATCATCGGACCTTGAGGCCGTATGTTTTGGACACTCGGGGTAAAGAGAGGGGCGGAGTTGTCAAAACTGATTCACCATCTGGTGGTTGAGTTTGGTCGAGTGGCAGGGGAAGCCTCTGGATAGACCTGGTAAACCCAAACGTGTAGTTCGGGTGAACTGGGAACGTCTGGAGGAGGCCCAAGTTCAGGAGGCCTTCAACTCACACCTCCGGCGGAGCTTTTCGGGCATTTCTGTGGAGGTTGGGGACATTGGACCAGAGTGGTCGGTGTTCAAGCCTCTATTGCCGAAGCCGCGGCGGGGAGCTGTGGTCTCAAGGTCCTAGGTGCCTCAAGGGGGCGGTAACCCTCGAACTTCCTGGTGGACACCGGTGGTCAGGGAAGCCGTCCGACTGAAGAGGAGGCCTTCAGGGATTTGTTATCCCCGGGGGACTCCGAGGGCAGTTGCAAGGTACCGACAGGCCCGAAGGGCAGCAGCCTCATCCGTGGCCGAGGCAAAGCAGCGGGTGTGGGAGAAGTTCTGAGAAGACATGGAGAAGGACTTTCGGGCGGCACCAAAGTTGTTCTGGAAAACTGTCCGACACCTCAGGAGGGGGAAGCAGGGAACCATCCAAGCTGTGTACAGTAAGGATGGGACGTTGTTGACCTCAACTGATGGAGTGTTAGGGCGTTGGAAGGAACACTTTGAGGAACTCCTGAACCCGACAACTCCGCCCTCTATGTTAGAGGCAGAGCTGGAGTATGACGGGGGATCAACACCAATCTCCCGGGGGGAGGTCACTGAGGTCGTCAAACAACCCCACCCACAGTGGCAAAGCCCCGGGGGTGGATGAGATCCGCCCGGAAATGCTGAAGGCTCTGGGTGTTGAGGGACTGTCATGGTTGACACGTCTCATCAACGTTGCGTGGAAGTCGGAAACGGTACCGAAGGAGTGGCAGACCGGGGTGGTGGTTCCCCTTTTTAAAAAGGGGGATCAGAGGGTGTGTGCCAATTACAGAGGCATCACACTACTCAGCCTCCCCGGGAAAGTTTACTCTAAGGTACTCAAAAGGAGAGTCAGGCCGATTGTCGAACCTCAGATTGAGGAGGAACAATGCGGATTCCGTCCTGGTCGTGGAACAACGGATCAGCTTTTTACTCTCGCAAGGATCCTGGAGGGGGCCTGGGAGTACGCTTATCCGGTTGTTCTTATGTGTTTTGTAGACTTGGAGAAGGCGTATGACCGAGTTCCCAGGGAGTTACTGTGGGAGGTGCTGCGGGAGTATGGGGTGAGGGGGTCTCTACTCAGGGCCATCCAATCTCTGTACTCCCAAAGCGAGAGCTGTGTCCGGGTCCTCTGCAGTAAGTCGGACCCATTTCCGGTGAGGGTTGGCCTCCGCCAGGGCTGCGCTTTGTCACCAATCCTGTTTGTAATATACATGGATCGGATTTCGAGGCGTAGTCATGGGGGAGGGGGTCTGCAGTTCGGTGGACTAAGGATTGCACCACTGCTTTTTGCAGATGATGTGGTTCTAATGGCTTCATCGGTCTGCGACCTTCAGCACTCACTGGATCGGTTCGCAACCGAGTGTGAAGCGGCTGGGATGAGGATCAGCACCTCCAAATCTGAGGCCATGGTTCTCAGCAGGAAACCGATGGACTGTCCACTTCAAGTAGGGAATGAGTCCTTACCCCAAGTGAAGGAGTTCAAGTATCTCTGGGTCTTGTTCTCGAGTGAGGGAACAATGGAGCGTGAGATGGGCCGGAG